>NC_056740.1:4675923-4905923 GCF_019279795.1 Protopterus annectens
ATATATATATATATATATATATATATATATATATATATATATTGAGAGAGAGAGATATCTGTCTGTACATACACATACATATACACCTACACACCTATTTACATTTCCCATACTGTTGAATGTCTGCCGCGCATTCCCGCTGGCTTTACCTCCCTATATCCGATGGACATTATTCTGGCCATCACATAAAATTAACGGCCCTTGCATGTCTTGGACCCAGGAACAGACACACCTTAGTCACCTGTTTGACCACTACACCATCCGTGGTACATTCCGCATGGATGGTAGCTAGGATATATGACTTCACTACAGGTATTCAACAGTACACGCAACAAATGTGACAGTTGGTTGGTGTACATATGTGTACAGACCTCTCAATCACTCAGGGACTAATTTCAACAGTAACAGGGACAAGGCAAGGAGAAATCAGGGACAATCACGGACACTTTTACAACATTAGTACTATTAACTTGAAACATGTTGACAGATTCAGAGCATATGTATTAATACTTATTTTCTGAAATAAAAGACATCTATTACTCTTAATTATTGTCATTATTCATTCAGTGTCATTCAACACCTTTCCTCCAAAGGTCACTGGTTTTAGGGGGGATTAAGAGGCTGGCCAGTTATTGTGCGAATGCTCTGACCATTGGTAGGGTTGCCACATTTTCATATGGCCAGGATGGAATATATTTGGGGCACACCAGATTTTTCAGGCCAACACATACCCACGGTCAGTACAGGGTTTAGAAATGTACTTATTTTCCTAGATGAGAGCTTATTCTTGTAGCAGTTTAGTTGCTTATTCTGTTTCTTGTAAGATTTACATATTTTACATACAGAAATAACTGTTTTAGGCAACTGTTACATGAAATATGGTACATAATTATTTTCTACAATCACAGGACATTTGCCATTGTATTATTTTTGGTCAGGACACACCTACCCAAACAGGGACTGTCCCTCACAAAATGCAACAGGAGGTACCCTGCTTACATCAGCACCTTAATCACCCTATATCCAGCTGCCGCTATGCGAATGTGTAATGTATATATTCTCGATAATTCATGTGGGGAGCCGTGCATCATGGTCAGGTGTTTAATCCCGGGTAGTAGGTTCTGCATGACCGGCTGGAGGCTAAGCAGTCTCGTGAACCAGTACTGCACATACAACTTGTGTCCAGATGTCTACAGGACTGGACATCGTGTCGTGATACCAAGTCTGATGTTTACATATGATACTTATCCCATGAGGGATATCCAAAATTGAACAAGACAATAACTTTCGATCTTTTTGGATTTACGAAAAAGTGATAGGGTTTTACATGTAAAGGATACATAGTTTGCAATCCTGACACTGCCTAGGGTGAGACTGCCTACTAGATATGAGTAGTGGTCACTATGTGCAGATATGGCTGTGCCAAGCTAGCAGCCCGAGTATGGCTCGATTTGGTGGACGTTCAGGAATGGGGAGGGGGGGGTTGTGTGCTGTAGAGGGGATGATGGGTATTCAATTATGCATCCAGGTGTATTGTAATTGGATGGCTCCGTTCAGTCAAGACCATTATGTGGGTATGTGCCGCTGACGTTTCTGTAAATGGGTATCGCACATTTTAATATTCATATGTTTGTGGGATTGTGTTCTACAGTATGGCCTGTCAGGTGGTATTGCGGATGTGTATGTTTGTTCTATGTGTTTCTTTCTGATTCACCCACTGCTCCCTCATACACCTCCAGTTCACCTATTGTTCATCCAACACAGTCCCCCCTTTGCAAATTATTACATTACCCGTCCCCCCCACATCCATATTCCCACACTCCATCCATCCCTTCTCTGGTTGATGGCCCATGGCACGGTGAAGGGAATACATTGCATACACTACATATCTCTGGTACCTGTATGGTTGTGAGGACTACCCTAGCATTTTTCACCTTCCACATGCTGTACATCATGCACATAGGTACACGCAAATACTTATCTTTCATGACATGGTAGGTAGACCCGGGTAATACCTGTTCATCTTTGGCCCATCCTGACAAGGATGCCTTGGACTGCAAATGGGCAGATTTTGGGCGAATGCTCTGACCATTGGTAGGGTTGCCACCTTTTCATATGGCCAGGATGGGGTATATTCGGGACACACATCAGATTTTACAGGCCAACACATACCCATGGTCAGTACAATGGGTAGTACTTTTGTTTTATGCCTAAATGTCAGCTTATTGTTGTAGCAGTTTAGCTGCTTCTTCTGTTTCGTTTGCTTGCTAATTCTATTTCTTGTAACTTGTAGGTATGTTACATATGGAAATAACTATTGTGTGTGACTATTACCTAAGATGTGGGACATAATTATGTCCTACAGTCGCAGAATATTTTACGTTTATAATGGTTTTGGTATGGACACAACTGCCCAGAGGGGGACTGTCCCTCACAATGTGGGCCAGGTGGTAACCCTGACCATTGGACTAGACTTAGCTATTGGCAGCATGCTAATACGATGCGTTTCACTTCCATTTGGTATAACTATTGACACTACAATAGAATACAGGCACGGGCTTTTAAATGTCATTTGTTCGAGGGATGGGGACTCAATATTCAGCTACGTGCATTTGTGTTTGCTTCTTATTTCTGTGTTCGCAAAACTGTCTTTCATGCTTTGAATACGTTTCAGTATCCATGGACACTGACAGGTGTGATTACTATTGGAGGCAGGCTGTAATATTCAGCATTTTAGGTTGCACGTAAACAGCCATGTCCACGCCTCTGTGCGGCGCTTCGACACACCCCATGCACTTGCGCACATTTCCTATGCAGATGGCGGCAGCGCGCCTTCATTAATATGCATATGGTGCTACTGCGCCATCTCTACCCCACACAGTTGGCGCAAGCCTAAGTCCGTCTGTGCGCTGAGCTTCATGAATCCCAGAGATACATTTTATGAGGTACAGACCAAAAATATCACACACAAATCTGGACATTCTGTGAAAATCTGGACAATTGAGACATAGGCTATATTTACATGAAGTATAACGCATTAAGCTGTCTCTGATTTGTCCTTTCTGATGGACAGAAAAACAGTGAGACATAAATAAATAGGTTTTACTTTTGGGATACGTTTCAGGATGCTCTTCTCAAATTACAACAAGACCAAACAATAAATGTAAAATCAACACTAACTGGCAAAACAACTAATAAACACAAAGGCATTGAGTTCATGTGTATATATAATGAACCTTTCACTGGAAGTGACTGTTTCTGAAGAAGTCAGCTGCTGGAGCTGACGAAAAGCGCTTTAAAATAAATTATTTTTACGACTGCATATTTGCCACCGAGCCTGCCTTTGTGTTTAATAAATGTAAAATGACTGTATCAGAATATCGCATACTTGCTTTTAGCATTATTAACATATGAGGAATAACTGCAAACAATGAGAACAGATTTTAAAGCAGCTCAAGATGGAAATATTAGAATAACAAATAATAAAACAGGTGTGCCGTCAATGCAAACTGAAACTTCTTAGTGGCCAGGAAATCTTTAATATTAAGGCAGAACATTCCACAAGATCAGAATGACAGAAATCTGTAATATGGTAAGGCAAAGAATTCCACAGGGTCCAGATGACAGAAGCCAGTGAACAGACATGAGTTGTTTCAACTAAATGTTGATAATCATTTTCATTTCCTAACTAGGGGATCAGAAGTGGAGGTATAGCACAGTGCCAAAGGGACTTTTAAGTACCAATGTCTGTGTCTATGCAAGGCATTAATGGTCATTATCTTTAGTGTTTGCCGAGTACTGCACATCACAAAGCATAGGGGTAATGCAGATACTATCAATTCACATGTCCTGATACTGCTGCATTCTTTATCAGCTGCAGGAAACATTAAAGACACTGCAGCAATACTATACAATGTTCACAAAGACTGTCTACATGCTAGATCTTTGTAAAACCATCATGTGTGTTTTAATACACTCTTTACATTAAACTAGCTGCCTTAAGTAGTTTGCCATTTTGCAAAATCCTGGACAAGTCAAGTTGAAAATAATAATGTAAATGAATAGCGTACATGAAGGTGGCATGATGGTGCAACCATTAGTCATAGGATTATAGGATTCAGAAGGCAACTGAGCCACAAGACCATTTCTGCATAACTGGCACCCACTCTAAGGCATTGAATCCCTTATCAGGGAGGGTGAGACCAATCATACCAGAGGAGAATTTATTGATACCCATCCAGTTGTCCAGCTCCCTTTTAAAATGCAGACAGTGTGTTATACTGCTTAACTTGAAGAGGAAGTTTGTTTCAGAAAAGGGGTAGCGCTGCTGCATGACAAATCTATCACTCATCCCGGTCTTATTTATTTCTTGGAGTAGCTTTAGCTCTCTGACACTAGTGTTTGCTGGAATGTTTGATTTATGGAAGTATAACAGTTCTTGGACTACCGAATCACTTATAGCCCTATAAGCAAGGCAAAGATCTCCCGTAAGGGAAAAAATATATATATATATATATATATATATATATATATATATATATATATATATATATAAATGAGTATAGAGATAAAACCTGCAGTCTTTCTTGATAGTTCAGGTCTTTTAAGATCATGATCTTTTTAGTGGAAACCTCTTGGATCTTTCCAATTGCTTGATATGCTTAGTAAGATACATCCCAAAGGAGGCATTGTACTCTATGATGAGTCCAATCAATGCAGAGTACAAGGAGGGGAGTATGCCTTTTGATCTGGAAGAAGTACCTTTTGTTACAAGCTGTGCAAGATAAAGGCATTTTATAATCACCATTGCAGTGTGAGGCTCAAACATGAAACAGCGATCTGCCCAAGTACCTAGGTCTCTCACTAACTTTTCATTTTGAAGTGTTGTGCTATCTATGCTACAAGGTAGAGCTAGGGTGTGCTTACCTAATGCTACAATGCTGCATTTTTTGACATTGCGGGTTATTCTGTTTTTTGTACACTAGTTATTGACAAGTGTCAGCTCCTGGTGGAGTGCCTGCATGTCACAGTGGGACTTGATGATGTTTCCCAGTGTATAATCATATTTGAACTTTGTTACCCAGAGATCCTCATTTAATAAGGGGAGATATGAGAGGTAGGTACCAAACAACAGAGACTGCAACACAGATTCCAGAGAAACTCCTTTGGTCACTTTTGTACTCTCAGAGGATGCACCACCCACTGTCGCTGTGTGAGTCCTCACCCTAAGCTAGTTGGCTATCCATCTAACAACACAGAGGCCAATCTGAAATTTCTTTAGCTTGTTTTATATTTGTATGTGGTATTGTATTGAATGCCTTGTCAAGGTCAATGTACACTGTGTGGACAGCTTGTCCACAGTCCATGGCCTGAGTAACCCGCTCGGATTTCTCAAGATTCATTAGACAGGCTTTACCCTTGATTGACAAAACCAAACTGCTGCTGGTCAAATCTGATAAGGTATTTGATATCATAGTTAATTATGTCAATTAAGATCCATTCCATGGCTTTGCTTATAAGACTAGTTAGGCTGAAAGGTCTATAATTCCCGGGGTCAGTATTGCAGCCAACCTTCTGAAGTGGCATCACAACAGCTGTATTATTGCCTCAGAAAGCTTGTTTCTGCAGTTTGGTTCTTTCCTGGGGGTATCTTTGGTGCAGGGTCTGCATGTTCTTCTTTTGTCAATATAAGCTTACACCAGGTATTCTGGTTTACTCCTATATCCCATGGATGTACTGTAGGCAAGCTGTAATTTTTCTAAATTCTATATTCCCCATAAGTGTATGTATGTGTTTGTGTATATATGTGTGCGTCTATATGTATATCAGATGTATGTGAGTGTGCAAGTTTGACCTTTGATGGGGTGACATCCTCTTCAGGACCCACTCCTCTTTCTTGTGCCTAATGGGAGTTGGGATAGGCTCAAGATCTCCCGTTCTTATGAACTGGATTAAACAGGTAATAAATAAATTAGTGTATGAGGAAGACATACAAAGGCTCACATGAGAGGTAGGGACTACCAAATAAATGTAATTATACAATGATGGCTAATTACAATTCAAAATGTAAAGACAAGATGGGCACAGGAATCAGAATAGCCATGTTAAATCTGAAAGTGCTCACACGTCAGTTCATTAGTTGCTCTGAAGTACAGATCATGAATACAGGCGCTGAATGTGAAAAATCATAGGCACCATTTCCTCAATACCGCTAACTACTGAAATTATAATAATTTAAAAGACCTAAGTCTCTCATGGTCATCCTGTTGTACCTGCTTTGGACAACTACACCTTTTAACATCTTCCTTTGTGGGCCTTTGTGTTCAATTGATTTAAATCATCTAAGAGGTTAAAGAACATGTAACCCAGGCAGAATTATTTGCCTGTTTCATGGATTTGAGTTCTAGTGCTAAGGTCCTGTGGATCTATGTCTCTTACTAGAAGCAAGGCACACCCAAAGAACTGATATCTCATTTCCACCATCAAACACAAAAAAATAATGAGAGCAACAATTCTAGTTGTTTGTATTGCCAGATAAATATAATAGATGGTTTGCTGAGGAATGTTGAAGTAAGCATTCATATGTCAAACTAACTGCAGTGCAACACTGTGGAGTTAATCTTGATAATCACCTTTTTTAAACCAGAAAGCACCTGCCCTTTAAATTACTGAATTACATTTTCAAAAGGCTAATTAAACTAGCAAACTGACCATAGCTACATGTAACTGGTACACTGCACAAGTGTCCTCGTCTACACAGATGGCTGCATAAACAGTACTTCTCTCATGCAGCTGCAGACATGAGACAGCCAGCAGGCAGAAAAAGCTTCTCCTTAAAATTCATTAACTTGTTATTATTAAAAAAAATATCTGTCTGTTAAATAATGCCATTGTATTGTAATGTAATAAAATATACTTATTTTTATAGTTACATAAATAGTTAATATCCCTCAGCTTAACAAGACACTGTGTAGTCTGTTAAACATGCAAGTACTACTGCTGATAAACTGAGTGTTGCAGAACTTTAGCTGGAGAAATGATTCAGCCAACAACTTAATGCAAGTTTCTCATTGTTAAGCAACTATTTGCAAAATAACTTAAAACAACAAAGTTATGTCAACCCTATTAAAAACAACAAACTGTAAAAGTACAAGTTATATATGCAAAACACATTTGTAGCATATTTACTATCTTCATATAGTGCAATCAATGGAGTAATGTAGGAAATGTAGCATATTACTATCTTTCTCATATAGTGCAATCAACAAAGTAATTTAAGAAATAGAGAAGTATAATATAATTGCATTATTTAAAAAATGTAAATTAAAAGATTGCTATTATATAAGAACAAGAAACTACTTGTAACTTGTAGGTAATGCAGGTTTATACCAAGTTGGCTTTGTCTGGTTACTTCGGTTTCGCCTAAGTGGTTTTTTGCTCTTACACAATAGCTCTGGCTGATGGGCGGGGGTGGAGGGGGACTACTCCATTACCCTGCCTAGGGCCCCATTCGACCATGTTCCGGCAATCAGTGTTTTAGTTGTAATTCAGGTTCCACTAAAAATACTGCAAGACCGTCATTTATGTAGCTCTTTCTATTTTACAGGGTCTAACACAGAAAATAAAGCACAATATATATCATAACTTTGAAAAAAAAAGTTTGCAACACTTAACAAAACAAACTTCTTTACTTTTTTACTAGTTGTATAACAAGGATAGTTGTCGTGGTCAGCTGATGAATGCTCAGAGCATTGTCACTAAAAGATGATCATAATCTTGTAATGCAGTTTGACTCAAAGAAGAGTTAAAAGGTGCATGCTGTGTTTTCATTACATTCTCCTCTTCTGTGTTTGTGTGATCTCACTGTTTGTATATGCAGTGTTTTAGGATGTGTGGACTTATTTCATATTGGGGGGGGGGGAGTAAAGGGAGGGATCATTGTTTTTGTGTTCTGTGACCTTGGGAGTGTTGCAGTTTTGAGTAGTGACCTCCCAAGATTTTAGATGTTTTGAAGACAAATAATTGCATCAGAAGGTTGTTCACAGTAAACCATCTGTAAGCACACCCTTCCTTTTTATACATTTACTATATTTCATTCCTCTGAGCTTACCTGTCTTTTCTGTGCTCGGCTCTGAACTTTTCTTCCATCTGTTTCCTTGTACCTAGGAATTACTAGACCTCTCTTCTTTAGGAACTGTCCAGGTTTGCTTCCCTCTGTCCCCTTTCCACATTCTACTAGACAGATCTGCACGTACTTCATTCTTTCACTTTTGATATACTTATCCACTTTTGCATCGCTAATACTTTATTTAATAACTAGCCTTTTATCCTTCCCCTTGGCTATATCCCTAATGATCTATTTCTGTTTAACATCATAACATTGCACATTAATATGGATACTATTATCTCATTTAAATATAGTTACTTATATGTTCTTTATTTATTTTATTTGACATTTGTTAACCTGGATAGTCCATCTGAGCAAAATCGCTTTTTCAGTGGAGGCCCGGGTAGAATACCTCCACAGAGCAAGTAAGCAGGAAAATTTACAAAATTGAAGATGAATACAGTGAAAAAACGACAATAAAACAGTTAAATAAATGTAGATAAAGTTCCACAGTACAGTATAGTAAGAGGCATTATAATATTGAAGAAAAAATATATCAAAGAAATATACAATAAAACATTTGAATGAATTTTACATAACACAGTGGGTTAAGCTTTATTCTTTCGCTGGTGTTTATTGATTATTGGTTCTTTTTTTTGTTCTTTTTTTAATTATTTCACTTGTTCATTTTTTTAGTTTATTTTAACTTATATTTCTGTGTAAAGAATTATTAGTTTTTTAGTTTATTTTAACTTATATTTCTGTGTAAAGAACAAAAAAATCTGATTTCATTTTAATTATTTGAACATAAATTGAAGAATATAATGATACTAATATCTGACATCATTATTTACTTGCATCTGTTTTAACACTTAAAGTTTAATTTTTTTATCGATTCACTTTTGATTCTGTAGTACTGTTTTTAATTTATTATTCCCAATATGGTTATCCTTAAGAAGGCGTGATTACAAAAACTGTAATTATATTGTTATTCTTTGCATTGTCAATTGGCCCAAGGTATACATGAAAAGGGTGCATAGACCAGTTCACTTATATCATCATCATACTAGAGTCCTAGGTTTGATTCCCTTAGTCTCTATTTAAATATGGAGTAATTCTGCTGCAGATGATACAATCAAGCTAGTGCTTCTTGGTCAACATGGGAAGAGATGCTCGTATATAGTGGCCTAATCCATTTAACAAATAAATAAAATAAAAATTAAATAAATATGTTCTTGTAATGAGTCCTAACAGAATGAGGTATAGTGGTAAGGAATTGTTCAACCTCCTAAGGTGTTTAGCCTCAATATCTGTAGCAGAAAAACATGGTTCCACACCAGAGTTAGTTGCCTTACCTTAAGCTGTTCCTAAGTCCATCTGACAATGTGTGTTCCTTGTTTTCACATTTTTGTGACAATGCTTCCAGCTTCTCTTGATCAAACACCTGGCGTTCTACATAGTAGGAGTCAGAGGACAGCTCATGAGCACCATTCCTTTTGATATCGGGGTACATCTTAACTTAAGCATATACTCAAACTTGAAGTAATATGGATTCCAGAAACAGAAGGAAGGGAGAAATAAAAGTATGTGCAGCTGTCTAGTTCAAATGCAATGCTTTGGCAGCAAATCTGGCAGACTAAATAGGATACTGAAAAAGTGTTTGCAGCAGCAGAATGGATTCTTTATTATGAGTGAGCCTTGTTCCTACTGCAGACATATTAACTAGAATTCCTGTAAATCTGTACATGTATTAACTGACACTATTATGAACGTGCCAGGCAATCATGGGTAAAGAAGAACACAGTAAAAGAAGAATTCTGGTAAGAAAGATGTACCCAAACTTGTCAGAATTATTTACATTAAAAGATGTTTAAAATAAAAATAAATCTTTGAACCAAAAACATCCTTTCAATGAAAAATCATAATATCCTAACTAAGGTGTCTACCCTACAAATCATCAGTGAAGGGTTCCTTAGAATCTATGTAGCACTTCTGTCCTTTTAATAGTAGTATTATATTACATTGTTTCATATTTTAAATTACTTCATTAATGTGGCTATTTTGTTCAACTGACTTTTACAGTGTTGTATCATAAATATTCATGTGACATTATGTGAAGTTTATGACTATTTTAAATATTTGAACTAAAGATACCTTTTCTAAAAATGCATAGGGTAGTTTGAGAGAACATAAAATACTAATGTTTGAAGGTATGGTAAATGAGAACAAGTCTGTAGGCTATACGTATCAGAAAATAAATATGCAACTCAGAGCTAAGACTAAATGTGCACCTATTTTATCCTTTATGTGATTTCTAGTAAACTCCAGATTGTTGCTGTCATGCAAATTTATATATAAATGATATGCTGTTGAAGTCAAGACAGTGTGAGATCAAGGTTGGAAGGATGATTTTATTCAGCCTAAAATAGAAAAAGAAAATGAGTGACCGCTTCCTACATTTAACCTGTTGAGATGTTTGTTGGTAGTTTCCTTGCTGTGTGGCATACAGGGATGAAGCCCTGTTTGTAACCCAGACAACCCGAGATCAAATGGCAGAAGGTGGGGGTGAGCTGCTAATGTCAGATCATCCATTCTGAGGGAAGGGAGGGCAATGGTCTGGTCTGTTGCAGTGCCCACACCTCCTAGAAAGAGAGGTGATTGGTGTGCTGGATAATGAGGACATGTGCTTGGCTCTGCCAAGCTGCATCCATGTGGAAACCTTTTTGATACATGAGCAGGAATGCACACACACACACACGCAAACACATACACAAAGGGGAAGGTGTAATAGGCTATCAAGTCTGCTTCTGTGGAAGGGGTTAAACACAGAAAATGTTTGTCATTGCTGCCTGTATGACAGTCTGGCCATGAATAGCTCTCCCACCATTGATGTGAAGCAAATAGACAGCAGTTGGTCAGCATGTACAGAGGAAGGGAAAACACACACACACACACACACACACACACACACACACACACACACACACACACACACACACACACTTGTACTGAATTTAGTTGAAACACCCAAATGTTGACGTTCAGAATGTTCACTAGAAAACATTGAGTTTGCAAACATCAACACACTACTACACATCATACCTCTCAACCTCTTAGAGCAAGAAATCTGGAGAAAGCCATAAATAAAAGTGGGACAAAGGCCCAAAAATAGGGCCAATTTTTAAATATTGCTATTACAAACTTAGAAAGCTGATAGAATAACAGGTTTTGCATTAGCATGAATTTTCTGAAGGGTATGAAGTCTGAAACACAAACATCTGTCATTATTTTCTAACTTCAGTCTTTAATGATTTGCCATTAATGTGCCAGAAAAACACAATTTTATGAAAAATGGACCAAAAATATGAATCAAAAATCTGGACATTCTGTGAAATTCTGTACAGAAGAAAGGCTTGCTACACGTGTTAAGTAACAGCCTCAGTGCATGCAATATTAAAACTGAAGACTAACATAAAGCCATTTTGTTGGATTCATGAACAGTCGTGCAGGCTTTGCTCAAAGCCTACATGATGTTTATGTTTTAGCGTGATGAGCAGCAGCACTAATCACATATGTATACTGCTCATCATACTAACATTAATACAAGCATGTTTTTGTGGTCAGCAACAGTGTTGGTGGTCAGGAAAACGTGTTCTGCAGCATGAGCTCACACAGTAAACAAACAACCCTTTTAAGCGTGCTTACCTGGACAGCATGGAAAGTTACATATGGCAAATAACACAAGCTGTACCAGGCAGGAAAAGTGTATTGAGTGTAATGTGCACATAATTCAAGCATATGAATGCAGAAATAAGTAAAAGGGTAGGGGAAACAGCAAGGGTAATTCCAATAGATGGGCTACCAGACAGGTGAAATGTGTACAGAAATATGTAAGAGGGGAGGGTACATGCTCAAATTATAGTAAGATAATTCATGTAAAGGTGCTTATGTCACAAAGACAATTTTGTAATAATAACATTTTGAAGTATGCATGTCATAATAATTAATGGTGGTCTCACATCCTGAGCAAATATAGGTAAATAAAAGCACATGTGATATTTTAGGATGTGACAGTTACACAAATTAACATTACAACAGTGGGGATTCCATGACATATGAATGTTATTAACATGCTGAGTTCAGTGGACAGTTCTTAAAGACAGTACATACATTATGGGGTAGCAGAGAGTGCATTTCATTAATGTAACATGTTGGAAAATAGGGATGGCTTAGAAGCCACAAACTCCTTTTACAAGGACCAAATCCATCCCATCAATGTTACCGCTGACTTGTGTGTTAAATGCATATGCCACATAAATAGGCCTAACATACATATGAGGATGATCACCCTTGAAAGGAATTATGGAACTCAACATTCTAATGGTTATGCATCCAATTTGTGTGCGTGGTGTTGCAAATGTGGGACAAGAGTGTGTGAGGCACTTCTGTCTGACACCATTATTATGCAGACAGATAACAACGACTGCAAACACCACACTGTACTGCAGTGGATTCCCTAGAGATGTGTATTGTCAGCATGTGCCACAGGAGGTAGCTATGGGTATTTTCACAATCAAATGAAATTAATGTGTGAATTAAAAAAGGATCCCTGATAATGAACGTCATATCAGTATGTCAGACTGATGGCAATTAAATGAATATGCTCTTTGTACACAATTGTGGTCTGTCCTATATCAACGTTCCATGGTCAAAGAAGGCTCTATGTATGTTTGTACACATACCACCCAAAAACTGGAGCACTCTTGTGTACACCATAGTACTCAATACATGTGCCACAGTAGCACTGTCACCAAGATGTTGACAGAATAAATGTCAACAGCAATGAAATCCAATGCCATGTTCACATGTTTTGCTGCAACATATCAAGGGATAAAGACTGATGTGATGTAATGGTTGATGTGTGACATTAGTAAGTTCACATAAAATGAATCCCTATACTGAAATTGAACACTGAACAGTTGCACAACTCCTCTAACTAACAATAGGGCTATGCACCACAGTGGAACTATTATCATAGCTGGTGAACAAATATGTGAAGTCATTAAATCAGCTGTACTTTATTTCACCAGAATTTGTATTTGCTAAAATTGATGGGGGAGGCCTCTGCCACTCTATACACACAGACTATAATTATGGTGGATGTCTTTGTTGCAAAGCAGTTAAGGACACAAATGCTTACAGTCACTCAGTGCTGGTTTGGAACACTTGCCTAAGCTTTGAAGAAACCATCTCCATAGAGGGATCAATGAATGTGCCATGGTATAACTGCATCACCAGTTGTCATGTATGTGTGGTTATGTGAAAGCATTAATCATGTGTATGAGTCAAGCAATATGTGTCACTATAATTGCTTAGACAGAATCTTGCTGTATGTCAGACAACATTGCCAGATGCTAAAAACAAACACACCTGTAGAACCCCCTGCTGTTGTCACTGTGATGGTGAAGTAGCAATTATGTACAATGTGAATATAATCCAGTATTAGAACACATGCCTTATTTAGGCAACAAAATGCATTAAATCATCTCGTGTCCTCAGTCCTGAGGAGATGTCTTACTATAAGTGTTACGTTTCAACAGTCTATTTAAACAACAGCATAGTTTTCAATACAGCCTTTCCAAAGGAAACACAGAATAAACTCTTGCAACAGGAAACAACATCTACACATGAACATAGCACATGTGGGTGACAACACTGTTAACAACATATACACTGACTCTAAGCAGTGATGATAAGATGTGAACTCTGTAGCTAACATTACAGGTTAATAAAGGTTTGCTGAAATACAAAAATGACTACAGCTTTATTTAAAAACTATGACACTGCTCATTTCTATGGATGACATCGACATTGTGTATTATAGCAAAAACCCACGCCTGGGTGTGGGTAATGCTTCGCCCTCAGGACCAAACAAAGACAACCGTGGGTAAATCCCGCATTTCCCACACCCAGAAGTGGGTTATTGCTATTATACTATGACATTATTTAAGAAAAGAAATAATTACTTTTCTTAAATAATGGCATTGTATAATGCCTCTTTGCTGCCCTTCCGCAGCTGTCTGGTATCCGCGGCAGTTCTGATGTACTGTGCATGCCTATGCAATACATCAGAGCTGTGGCCAAAAGCAACGGAGAAAGCAAGATCTCCATTGCTTTTTACTGTTTCACTATGTTAAATGGGTTTAACATAGCGAGACAGCTTTAAAATAAGCAACGGAGATGTCCGTTGCTTATTTTAAAGCTGTCTCGCTATGGTAAACCCATTTAACATAGCGAGACAGGTTTAAAAAAAAAGCAACGGAGAAAGCAAGACCTCCGTTGCTTTTTACACACTGTGTCGCTATGTTAAAGGAGTTTAACATAGCGAGACAGCTTTAAAAAAAGGAACGGAGATCTCCGTTGCTTTTCTGAAAGCTGTGTCTCTATGTTAAACTCTTTTAACATAGCTAGACAGTGTTTTAAAAGAGACTTGTACTAATGGAAAAAGTCCGGGCGACTGGACCTTTTTCCATTAGTATAAGTCGATTTACAACGTGCACGCTGGCCAATCAGCATGCACGTTTTGGAATATTAATGGGGGGTCATTGTATAATACCTTTGCTTTCACTAAAAAGTGATTGCACAGTACAAGCACACTGTATAGATAAACCTCATATATGTAATCGTAGCCTGTTCTGGACAGTATGAGGAAGAAACACACACTTATAGATGACAGTCATTACTCTACCCAAACTCACTAGCTATATAGTAAAACAATCTACACACAAGTGTATTATACACACATGCCACTTGGAGAAGTCGGACTGCATCTGAGCAACACTACATCTTAGAAAGGATGACATCAGCTGTGTCAAACAAAGGAGATGTGTGTGCAAAACTGACTTATACAGCTATGTGTAATTGTAAATGTTGTCAATACTAAGAGGTGTAAGACACTCCTGCATCCATTAACATTCACACACAAACAGTCAGGAGAGTATCATAGCTATATTCAAAAACCCTACCTGTAGACTGGTGCAGTCTACAACAAGTGCATTGTGCACACATGCCACAGGAGATGTATGACTTTAAAGGAATGAGAGTACATTATTTAAATGATGACCTCATCAGTGTGTTGCAGATAGTATGCATTTGTGGACAGAGTGAAAAGGGGATGTGGGATTGATCCAATGATGTAAAATTTTCTCACAATTGGGAGTCAAAGGAGCACAGCTGTGGAATTAATCTTCTAGTGATGTTATGGAATCACCATCAAACACACAAGTTGACGACTGTGAGATTAGAACACCCTGCCTATCTAGCTACATAATCTAGAGGACCCAGTACTTAATGTAAGTACCACTATAGAAGCCTGATTTTGGTGGTGTGAGACTGAACATTATAGAAGATGACATCAGCATTGTATTGCAGAGATGATGATGTTGGGAAAAGGGTCTGACATTGATGTGGACTCACCCTGAAGTGTAAAACTAACTTCAGGCTATTATTTTATTGAGACAAGCTGTAGGTGAGTTCATATTTACACAACTCCACACACACTCATAAATCAACTGCTGTGAGATTAGAACTGCCTATCTAGCTAGATATGCAATCTAGAGACCACTGCACTTAACGCAAATGCCACCAGAGAAGTCTGACTTTTAGACTGTGGTAGTGCAGTGTAGATAGGAGGGTCTATGTTAAATCATTGAATGCTTAAAAAAAGTGAACGATGATTTATCGAACCCATGTAAGCGAAAGCTTACAATCTCGAATGCTTAGAACACACCCCTCCTACTTAAATATACCAACTCCGTGATCGCACTGCAGTCACGAAAATGGCAAAGTAATGGAAGCAGCCAAGCGATTTCTTTCCCAGGGAAAGAATTTGCTTATATGCCATTTCGCTATTTTGCCTTTTCGTGCTTTCAAGTTTGATCAAGATGCATTCTAAAGAATGTGTCTTCAATCATTTAATAGGAATCCAGATAGGATTAGCTTCTCATTCTGTGTCAAAATGTGATGTTGAAGATTCTGTGCAAATCCATATTTGTTGTTATGACGGAGTAAGTGCAATGTTATGATCAATAATACATACATACTGTTGACTCAGGTCCACTTTGCTGTCATTAATGTATATTGCAGAAATGAGAGTGACAATTACCTGTGTTGTGTACACAAGACATACACACTTGTGAAACACAGAATAGATAATGAAGCACTTATGGATCATCAGGTTATGATGATGGTATATAAACCTTAATGGATGGTACTTATATTAGCAATGTCATGTGCTCATGCATGGGCAGTATGGACTGTCAATAACAAACAATACTTAATGTTCCAATGCAGAAGGCATAAAGAGTCAAGGCTGTATATGGTTGTATATCATGTGTAAATGTTAGTGTCGCCTCACAGCAAGACGTTTTCAAGTTCAATTCTCGGCTGGAGCGCGTTCTGTGTGGAGTCTGCATGTCCTCCCTGCGGTCGAGTGACGTTAAAGACATGCAGGTAGGTGCGTGTGTGAATGGGTGTGCCTTCGTTGAAGGTTGGGCATCGGGCTGGCAACTCAGCACTGTAAAAATCCACTGCCAGTCATTAGTGGACCGAAGTTCAACTGTGGCGACCCCTAACCGGGAAAAGCCGAAAGACATTACTTTTAGTGCTGCAGTGCAGAACCAGCTGTCCAGAATGAAGTGGTCAGTTGACCACATAGTTTACTGCATATCGTAGAAGTACATTAAACAATTTCCATGTAATGAATAATATAATGCAGCAGCACATTACTTATTTTTCTTCAAAATCTGTTTCTAAAGCTCAATGCTAAGAAACGTATTTGTGAGGATGTTGGGAAAGAGTTAGCATGTGTGATTATATTTTGATATGTTGTACTCAAGACTCTGAAATACCAGTGTTTAGTCCTGTTCAGTGGTGCTCTCTGACAACCATTGCACAAATAAGAATGAGAGAGGAAATGTGATCCTGATTACATTTACACCAGATCTGTTTTGTCTTAACATGTTGCATATATGTGTACTGCATGTTGTACTATACTTTTCCATGTTATGGTCAAACCTCAATTCAGAAATGAAGTGTTGTGTTTGCCTTCTCCAATTGTGTGATGTTAGGCTGTGAGCAAATGTAATTCTCAGCTGAAGGAAAAAGTGAAAAATTGTAGTTCGGTTTGACTTCTATAGTGCAAACAGGCTTAGCAGCAATGCATGGCATTTCAACACGCTGGGCAGAATTTATTTGAGAAATTCCACCTATCAACCTAGCTTTCTCTGTGGCACAAGGTGTAAACTCACTAAACTAAAAGAAAAAGTATAGTTGATGCAGGATTTGATTCCAATATGCAGGTCATTTTACAAAGGGTTTTAGAATGTGATTATTATAATACATTTTTATCATGACTTTAAGAATACTTAAGGATGACTTTCATAAATATGTTGCCTGGTCAAATTGCATCAGTAATAGCTACTGAAATAATTTTTTATACCTACTACATACAAGACAAGCTTAGGGAAAACCGCAAGTTAATTGGACGTACAATGCAGTGTAAAGACAAGAATTCCCCACATTTTTCAATAACACTTGAAATGCCATTTAGCATCACATACAACAGTTACTCATTGCCAGACCTTGTGCAAATTCTGAGAAATACAGCTGATAAAATAAAAGAGCCCTCTTGCTGTGGGAGTGTTGGCATCCATGTGTCCATAGAGCTGCAACATTCTCTGGTGTTAGCCAATGTGGCTTTGCCAGATCCAGTTCCCATAGTGACACTACTTCCACTGCTCAATCAGTGATTGAGGTGTCCACACACAGATTTGGTAGGCCGAAGGGTCCTGGTCCTGGATGCAGTTGTAAATAGATCTAGTCCAGAAGAACGCTCATATTTAGGTAGCACTTTCACTTCAAACCAGGTACTTAGAAGTGGCAGTGCAATTCCTGGCAGAGGCAGTTTTCATGGTCAAGAGTGGCGAGACTGAACTGGTAAGCTCTACTATGCAACTGTCTGACATGGCAGGGCTTAGTGCTAGCACAGAGCATGATTATGTTTATGCAGTCACACACACATTTCACAAAAATTACCCATATTGACCCACACACATTCAACTTATGAAAACCTTAACGTTGATTGGGGTGCATCTCCTGTTAGTGGCTCTTTGATATTTCCTACTTTACTGAATGTTTTGTGTTTCTAACTCACACACTCGCTGCGTTGGTGTTAGCCTTGGCCTACTGTATCCCCCTACCATCCTTTGCAAATGATGATGACTGTGTCATGCCCTTTGCTCATTTGGGTTTGACTTAGGGTTGCATATATGTCTGATGCACAGTTTTGATAGCTAAGAGAGTCTTTCAAACTATGTTGATTATATGCATATTTATTACATAACAGGCTTTTATGTTTTTCTAAATACTCATTTCAGAAGACTTTTTTTTTCAATTACTGTTGTAAGTCATGCATTCAAACCACAAATATTGAATTCCTGCTTATTGCGCTATTACTGCAGTTATGAGTCATTCCCTTTGCATCTGTCTCTGTCTGATGGTATCCATGCACAGACATTACATGGATAAATAAAGTTTGTGGACATCAGGTTTCATCACTTTTAATATCTGTATGTAGTTAGGTTGTTATGTGTATTCCTTTGCTGGTGAGTGTATGCACTGTTGTTTGCCTCTTACCTGCTGAGTGATTGCACTAACATTTGAGTCTTAGGTGGTGAGTGTATGTACTATCCTTTGCCTCTTAGTCAGGGCAAGGTCATATTGTCCACACCTACATCTGCTGGCTACCTCTGCAGCTGGAGGTTCTCCTTCAGAATCCTCATTTGTGTGTGCTGGAGGTACTGGCCCTGATTGTGGTTCAGGAATGTGTATCCCTGGCCATTGCTGTCCCTGTTGCAGTTGTTTCCTCAAGATGATTTTGTGCAACATGGCACAGGCTATGAGAATTTCTGTTCAGATGCCTGGGTTGTACGGCAGAGCATCTCCAATGGGTCTAGACAGCAGAACCATGACTTCAGTATTCCAAACACATGCTCTACAATATTTATAGTTTGAGCACAGGCATCATTCTATCCTTCTGTGGGTGTGTGTGCATCTCTCATTAGCGTCATGAGCCACGGTTCCAGTGCACAACTTGCATCACCCAGTAGATGGCCTTGCAGAACATCACACCTAGCAAACCTTGTCTAAAGTTGCAAAGTGTGCCATATGTATGCATCATGGTAATTGCCCGAGTTGCCTGCGCACACACTGAAGAGGATCCATCTGGCATTAAGGATAATGTGGCAGTTGAATGAGTGGGACCCCTTCCTGTTGTTTACTAGGTGTGGCTTTTATTTAAATATGAGTGCAGTCTCTGGCCCTCAAAATTCAGGGAAGTGTGCTACAGCATAAAATGCCTGCATTGTTACTGCTCTCTCCTCTCGTGTTTGTGGAAAATATATGTACTCGGTTGTACTTGCTTGCATGTTGTAGCATAGCAGTAAGACAGTGGTGCAATATTCTGAAGGTTGAGGCCTGTGACACTCCTAGAATATCTTCTGTGGGTCTCTGGAATGTACCAGCAGCCAATATCCATAATGCTGCACATACCTTAGTTTCCACTGGTGTAGGTTCTTCTTGATTTCCAGTGGGTCTGAGGTGTGGCAGAGGTTGCAGAGTTCCTGAAGTGTTTCCCTATCAACCCTGTATTGCCATACTATTTCAATATCATGCAGTGCATGATATGTTAAACAAGGTCTGAACACCCTTCTTCACCTTGGTTGAGTTCTAGTAGCAACAGCTCCTAACATTGCTTTTTTTCTAGTGTGATGGAGGCTGTATTCCAATAGGTTTTGGAGTGCATGGCAAAGGGCTAAACCATTTCTGCATAGTTACTTTGTATCTTCCTGAATAGCTTCACCATCTTGGATTGGTTATTAATATGCAATTCAGCTGATTATACTTTTATTAGCATACTCTGCTCTTTACCTTTATTTGACAACTCTACACGACATGTCATGCCGTTTAATGAATACAAAAAGAGCACTATCATGTGCACATCACTGTGCCACAAACACATGATAGCAGTGCAGAAATTAGCCATTCATGAACCAGTCCAAGACTCCCTACATCCTCCCATACCAAGTGCAAATTGTACATACTAACTCCAAGAGTACACAATGTTGGGGAAAGGGCATATTCCCCAACCATGAGAATTGTGCAGTCTTGCACACCTGTTAATAGTTTGCTTAGTCAAGCAAGTTTTGTTGAATAAACAGATGCTGACAAAATACAGTGTCAGGTAAATTCAGATTACACACACACACACACACACACACACACACACATATATATATATATATATATATATATATATATATATATATATATATAAATATCTGTGTGTCTATAGACACACACACACACACACACACACACACACACACACACACACACACACACACACACACACACACACACACACACACACACATATATATATATGTATATGTCTTTCTGCATATATATATATATATATGTATGTATATGTATATGTATATGTGTATATATATATATATATATATATATATATATATGTATATATATATATATATATATATATATATATAAATATATATATACACACACACACACACACACACACACACACACACACACACACATATATATATATATATATATATATATATATATATATATATGGGTTACCTTCATTTGATTGACAGCCCACTTGACTGAAACCCATTTGACTGACAACTAGTACTTCAGTACATTTTAAGGCAAATAACAGGGATTTGTCCCCTTCCCCAATGTAGTGTGACTCTGGAGTTGGTATATATAGTTAGGGGGTGTGGGGGGCATAGCCCCCCACATTAGGGGGTTGGGGGGTGAAGCCCCCCACCTAGTTTTGTTTAAAAGAAAAAAAAAACACAAAAAGTACAGAATTTAAACCAAAATAGGTGGGGGGCTGTGCCCCCCACACCCCCTAACTATATATGCCAACTCCAGGTTCACACTTACATTGGGGAAGGGGACAGATCCTTGTTATTTGCCTTAAAATGTACTGAAGTACTAGTTGTCAGTCAAATGAGTTGTCAGTCAAATGGGTTTCAGTCAAATGGGCTGTCGATCAAATGAAGGTATATATATATATATATATATATATATATATATATATATATATATATATATGTATATATATATATATGTATATATACTAAAATTAAAAAAAACCAAAAAAAAAAAAAAGAAGAAATTTTAACTAAGAACTGAACTTTGTGACAATAAAAGCATTAAAAAAAATAGTAAATCACACCAACAACTCTTGTAGAACTTTAGGGCTTTTGTCTTATTTATTATCAAGACTTCTTCAGAAAGACATGTTTCATAAGTATGAGCAACCATTTTCACTTCCTTTATATACATTAGTTCTAGCAGGCCATTTAAATTAACAACAGTTCCTTTCCAATAGTAAAGTGTGAACAAGCAGGGTGCTGTGTGCATTTTCATTAACATTACAATCGCAGTTACATAAGGTAAATTAGTCAGACAGTAATAGCCTTGTGGTGCCATGTGCATACTAAAAGGGATTGTGTGCAAAAAGGGATCATGTGCAAAAAAGGGGATTGTGTGCAAAAAGAGATTGTGTGCAAAAAGGGATTGTGTGCAAAAAAAAAAAAAAAATTTATGGGGGAACCGGGAAGGATGACAGTCATGCTGTGATGATTCTAATATAAATACGTAACTTATGAGTCTTTGCCTCCAAAGGTAAGTAAAGAAGGGAACGGAGGAAGGTGGAGGAGTCAGGTAGAGAGTCCTACTATGCTTTGGTATCGGTGTGTGTGTGTAGAGAAATGTGTGGGTATGCCACCTGATGGGGGAGTGGGAGGAATGCGGTGTGGACTTGAGGGGGGGCTAGCCACCCATGACAATGAGCATATGAATGACAGAGTGTCCCAGAAGACTGTCAGTGCGGATGGTACCAACTGTGGGCTGGTTTGGATGGTATCACCCCTTGAATGGCTGCGTGAAATAGTGAGACCGGGGGGTATAGTTGGTGCGGTCAGCAGGGGCTAGCCTGGTGATTGGGAGCATGTGTGTAGGGGGTATGGGGGAGTCAAAAGTCAGAGAGAGAGAGAGAGGAAACATTATATTCACTTGCACAGTTGTAAATCCATAAACGCATTAAATCTACTTGCACAATTCTTCAAATCCTCTTGCACAGTTCTTCAAATCCTATCACATTTCAATCTTTATACCATTTAAGTGCACATTTAATGTTCAGTGTCTCGTTGAGACCTGGATAGATATCAGCTCTCAGTTCTATCTGCCATTTTAATTCCCAGACTTGCAGGAATGTGTCCATGTCCCCTACAAATTCTGTTATTTTTTCCAGCACAGTGAATTTGAATCCTGTGAAGTTTGGGCAAATAGCACTGTGTTTAGCCAAGGCATTCAAACTGTCCTGTTTGTGTATTGCTGCAGTGTGTTCTTTAATATGGCTACTCAGCTTCCTGTTCATTTTGCCGATATAGAAATTCCCACAGTGGTTGCAGAAAGCACAGTAGACTACATTTTTTGTGTTGCAGTCATAGTGGTCATGTAGACTGACAGTTCTGTTGCAGTGCGGGAAGGTGACGTTGTTGTTTTTTCATATGTGTACACAGGCAACACACTTGCAGCAGTCAGACATTCCAGGTTCTGTCGATACTTCGCTCTGTGGGGATGGGCTTTTATTCCTCTCGAACGCACCACCAAAAGAAGAGGTTCGTTTGAAACAGAAGTTTGGGGATGTCCCAAGTAACTTTGTCAGACCTTTTTCTCCTCCCAAGATGTCCCAATTGTTGGTGAGGACCCCTCTGATTCCAAACATATCAGTGGAAATTGGAAGGGGGAAACTTGACACCCAGTCCTTTTTGTTCGGTCCGTTCTGTGCCCTTGCTGTGAATCCCTTTTCCAGGATTGGTGGGTACTTGGAGTGTCTGTGCTGTATGATCTCTTGGAACAGGTTGTCCACTAGATATTCTGGGTATTTTCTTTCTAGGAACAAGTTTCTGAGGTAAAAACCTTCCTTGATGAAAACCTCGTCCCTAAATATGAGTCTGGATAACCGGATGAATTGTCCTTTTACAATATTCTTTTTCATGACATGGGGATGCTGGCTGTTGAACTCTAGATAGTTATTCTGGAAAGTGGGCTTGCGGTAGATGTTGGAGTCAAACTGTCCACTTTCTGGGTCTATAGTGAGGTGGATATCCAGGAATTGAGTGGTGGTTCCGATATGTCCTACTGTGAGGGTCAGGAAGTCCAGACTCTGGAAAAGAGTTTCCAGAAAATTGCTCAGAGAAAGTCTGTCCCCCTTCCAGACAAAAAAGACGTCATCAATATAACGCCTGTACATTATGGTGTTGTTAAACCCGGGCAGTGATTCAACCTTATCCATTTCCCAGGCACTGAGGACTAAGTTTGCATATGCTGGGGCCATTTTGGACCCCATGGCTACCCCTTTCTGTTGGTGATAAATCTTCCCATTGAATTGAAAGAAGTTATTTCTTAATACTGCTTCTGTTAACCTGCATACAGTATTAATCTTAGTCCCGCTTAGGTTGGAGTGCCTGTTTAGGTACTGTCTGGTGAGGGTCAGTCCTTTGGCATGGGGGATGTTTGTGTAGAGTGCTTCTACATCTAGGGTGACCAGTAAATATTCCCCTCCATCCAGCCTTAGTTTGAAGATGTCATTTAGAAAAGCCCAGGAGTCCTTGGTGTAGTATTTGCTGTTCTGTACAATGGGGTTAAGGATGTGGTCCACGTATTGTGAAATCTTTTCTGTTTTTGTCCTTCAGTTTGATACCACATGGCAGAAAGGTGGATTTTCAGGGTTCTTGTGAACCTTGGGGAGTCCAAAAAATTTTTCAAGGCTGGGTGTCATGACCTGCATGAAGTCTTTTTCGTCTTGAGAGATCTCATCCCTGAGGTACAGTTCCAACAGAAGGTTGTCAATTTGTTTAAAGTTTTGTTGTACCTGGTTGATGTTGACCTTTATGTAGAACTGGTTATTCATGAGGGATGCTTCAAGTGTTTGGATATATCTCTCCTGCTCCATCACTACTATCCCGGATCCCTTGTCAGCCTTCATGATCTGTAGGTATTTGTCCTGACTCAGTTCCTTCCAAGCCTGTCTTTCTTCCCTGTTCAGGTTGTGCCACTTTGCCGAGGGCTTATCAGAAATGAGTTTCCTGATATCCCTTTCGCAGGTACTCGCAAAGAGGCTCAGTGTGTTGGAGAGTGCAGGAGTGTACAGGCTCTTCATGGTATTAAATGTGCACTTAAATGGTATAGAGATTGAAATGTGATAGGGTTTGAAGAACTGTGCAAGAGGGTTTGAAGAATTGTGCAAGTAGATTTGATGTGTTTATGGATTTACAACTGTGCAAGTGAATATAATGTGTTTCCTCTCTCTCTCTCTGACTTTTGACTCCCCCATACCCCCTACACACATGCTCCCAATCATCAGGTTAGCCCCCACTGACCACCAACTATACGCCCCGGTCTCACTATTTCATGCAGCCATTCAAGGGGTGATACCATCCAAACCAGCCCACAGCTGGTACCATCCGCACTGACAGTCTTCTGGGACACTCTGTCATTCATATGCTCCTTGTCATGGGCAGCCCCCTACCAGCCCCCCCTCAAGTCCACACCGCATTCCTCCCACTCCCCCATCAGGTGGCATACCCACACATTTCTCTACACGCACACTGATACCAAAGCATAGTAGGACTCTCTACCTGACTCCTCCACCTTCCTCCGTTCCCTTCTTTATTTACCTTTGGAGGCAAAGACTCATAAGTTATGTGTTTATATTAGAATCATCACAGCATGACTGTCATCCTTCCCGGTTCCCCCATAAAATTTTTTTTTTTTTTTTTGCACACAATCCCTTTTTGCACACAGTCCCTTTTGCACAAAATCCCTTTTTGCACACAATCCCTTTTTTGCACACAATCCCTTTTAGTATGCACACGGCACCACAAGGCTATTACTGTCTGACTAATTTACCTTATGTAACTGCGATTGTAATGTTAATGAAAATGCACACAGCACCCTGCTTGTTCACACTTTACTATTGGAAAGGAACTGTTGTTAATTTAAATGGCCTGCTAGAACTAATGTATATAAAGGAAGTGAAAATGGTTGCTCATACTTATGAAACATGTCTTTCTGAAGAAGTCTTGATAATAAATAAGGCGAAAGCGCTAAAGTTCTACAAGAGTTGTTGGTGTGATTTACTATTTTTTTGAATGCTTTTATTGTCACGAAGTTCAGTTCTTAGTTTATATATCTATATATATATATATATATATATATATATATATATATATCTATATATATATATATATATATATATATATATATATATATATATATATATATATATATATTTTATATATGAATTCTGAATTTTATACAGGCCTTAACTAAATAGCATTTCACCTCATATTTAATATACTTGCATTAGCTTTCTGCCATACTCAAAATGAAAATTTGATTCAGACAAATCCTCAAAGGTACCCTGGAACATTGGAACATTTGTGGCATTTTAAGGAAGTGTAGTTTTATGAATGCATAAACCATGGCATTAAAATGTATAATAACCTTTAGAATTAGCAATTAAATAAATGTGTACTTTATTTCTTTCATTACTGTATTAGTAACTGCTTAGACTGGGTTATCATAGTGGACTGTAACATTGCCGTTGTATTAAATATTAAAGTACAGCCTATTTATTCTATCACTGTTACTTTTGCTTGTTTGATTCCTGTCATTATCAAGTAAGGCTGGTAATTTTTGCAGAAAAAGCAAGTTAGGGTCAGTTCAAGGCACAGGCCAATGGTTACAGAAGGTTGGTATGAAGTTTTACTTACACTGTGAGTGTTCAAAGAGTTGAACCTATCCAATAAGAACAAAGTATTCACATACACATCTTGTGGTTTTTGTTGAGTGTTTTCATCTGACTAACTTACTATAGACCTGGCTTGCATCTGTACTCAGAGTAAAGTAGTATTATCATCCCTTTAACTTTATCAGACAACAGGCACTTTTCCATTTTGAAGCTGAACTAGCTGGGCAGATGGATGTCTTTTTTTTCTGTTGAGCTTATGGTTTCATGATATATATATATATAAGTATTAAACCTTTTTTAGCATTAGAATAATCTTTAGGATTATTCTTCTGATACAGTGATTTTTTTACTTATCTTTGTTCAGAATAAGGCAACTACTAGATCCAGATTATATTGATAGAATTGAAGTTGTATAATTTTAGTTTGCATATATACAAAGCATATATTTTATATTTTAATGGCGATGCTGGCTGTTGAACTCTAGATAGTTATTCTGGAAAGTGGGCTTGCGGTAGATGTTGGAGTCAAACTGTCCACTTTCTGGGTCTATAGTGAGGTGGATATCCAGGAATTGTGTGGTGGTTCCGATATGTCCTACTGTGAGGGTCAGGAAGTCCAGACTCTGGAAAAGAGTTTCCAGAAAATTGCTCAGAGAAAGTCTGTCCCCCTTCCAGACAAAAAAGACATCATCAATATAATGCCTGTACATTATGGTGTTGTTAAACCCGGGCAGTGATTCAACCTTATCCATTTCCCAGGCACTGAGGACTAAGTTTGCATATGCTGGGGCCATTTTGGACCCCATGGCTACCCCTTTCTGTTGGTGATAAATCTTCCCATTGAATTGAAAGAAGTTATTTCTTAATACTGCTTCTGTTAACCTGCATACAGTATTAATCTTAGTCCCGCTTAGGTTGGAGTGCCTGTTTAGGTACTGTCTGGTGAGGGTCAGTCCTTTGGCATGGGGGATGTTTGTGTAGAGTGCTTCTACATCTAGGGTGACCAGTAAATATTCCCCTCCATCCAGCCTTAGTTTGAAGATGTCATTTAGAAAAGCCCAGGAGTCCTTGGTGTAGTATTTGCTGTTCTGTACAATGGGGTTAAGGATGTGGTCCACGTATTGTGAAATCTTTTCTGTTTTTGTCCTTCAGTTTGATACCACATGGCGGAAAGGTGGATTTTCAGGGTTCTTGTGAACCTTGGGGAGTCCAAAAAATTTTTCAAGGCTGGGTGTCATGACCTGCATGAAGTCTTTTTCGTCTTGAGAGATCTCATCCCTGAGGTACAGTTCCAACAGAAGGTTGTCAATTTGTTTAAAGTTTTGTTGTACCTGGTTGATGTTGACCTTTATGTAGAACTGGTTATTCATGAGGGATGCTTCAAGTGTTTGGATATATCTCTCCTGCTCCATCACTACTATCCCGGATCCCTTGTCAGCCTTCATGATCTGTAGGTATTTGTCCTGACTCAGTTCCTTCCAAGCCTGTCTTTCTTCCCTGTTCAGGTTGTGCCACTTTGCGAGGGCTTATCAGAAATGAGTTTCCTGATATCCCTTTCGCAGGTACTCGCAAAGAGGCTCAGTGTGTTGGAGAGTGCAGGAGTGTACAGGCTCTTCATGGTATTAAATGTGCACTTAAATGGTATAGAGACTGAAATGTGATAGGGTTTGAAGAACTGTGCAAGAGGGTTTGAAGAATTGTGCAAGTAGATTTGATGTGTTTATGGATTTACAACTGTGCAAGTGAATATAATGTGTTTCCTCTCTCTCTCTCTGACTTTTGACTCCCCCATACCCCCTACACACATGCTCCCAATCATCAGGTTAGCCCCCACTGACCACCAACTATACGCCCCGGTCTCACTATTTCATGCAGCCATTCAAGGGGTGATACCATCCAAACCAGCCCACAGCTGGTACCATCTGCACTGACAGTCTTCTGGGACACTCTGTCATTCATATGCTCCTTGTCATGGGCAGCCCCCTACCAGCCCCCCCTCAAGTCCACACCGCATTCCTCCCACACCCCATCAGGTGGCATACCCACACATTTCTCTACACGCACACTGATACCAAAGCATAGTAGGACTCTCTACCTGACTCCTCCACCTTCCTCCGTTCCCTTCTTTACTTACCTTTGGAGGCAACGACTCATAAGTTACGTGTTTATATTAGAATCATCACAGCATGACTGTCATCCTTCCCGGTTCCCCCATAAAATTTTTTTTTTTTTTTTTTGCACACAATCCCTTTTTGCACACAGTCCCTTTTTGCACACAATCCCTTTTTGCACACAATCCCCTTTTTTGCACACAATCCCTTTTAGTATGCACACGGCACCACAAGGCTATTACTGTCTGACTAATTTACCTTATGTAACTGCGATTGTAATGTTAATGAAAATGCACACAGCACCCTGCTTGTTCACACTTTACTATTGGAAAGGAACTGTTGTTAATTTAAATGGCCTGCTAGAACTAATGTATATAAAGGAAGTGAAAATGGTTGCTCATACTTATGAAACATGTCTTTCTGAAGAAGTCTTGTTAATATATAAGGCAGCTAAAGTTCTACAAGAGTTGTTGGTGTGATTTACTATTTTTTTGAATGCTTTTATTGTCACGAAGTTCAGTTCTTAGTTTATATATCTATATATATATATATATATATATATATATATATATATATATATATATATATATATATTTTATATATGAATTCAGAATTTTATACAGGCCTTAACTAAATAGCATTTCACCTCATATTTAATATACTTGCATTAGCTTTCTGCCATACTCAAAATGAAAATTTGATTCAGACAAATCCTCAAAGGTACCCTGGAACATTGGAACATTTGTGGCATTTTAAGGAAGTGTAGTTTTATGAATGCATAAACCATGGCATTAAAATGTATAATAACCTTTAGAATCAGCAATTAAATAAACGTGTACTTTATTTCTTTCATTACTGTATTAGTAACTGCTTAGACTGGGTTATCATAGTGGACTGTAACATTGCCGTTGTATTAAATATTAAAGTACAGCCTATTTATTCTATCACTGTTACTTTTGCTTGTTTGATTCCTGTCATTATCAAGTAAGGCTGGTAATTTTTGCAGAAAAAGCAAGTTAGGGTCAGTTCAAGGCACAGGCCAATGGTTACAGAAGGTTGGTATGAAGTTTTACTTACACTGTGAGTGTTCAAAGAGTTGAACCTATCCAACAAGAACAAAGTATTCACATACACATCTTGTGGTTTTTGTTGAGTGTTTTCATCTGACTAACTTACTATAGACCTGGCTTGCATCTGTACTCAGAGTAAAGTAGTATTATCATCCCTTTAACTTTATCAGACAACAGGCACTTTTCCATTTTGAAGCTGAACTAGCTGGGCAGATGGATGTCTTTTTTTTCTGTTGAGCTTATGGTTTCATGATATATATATATATATATATATATATATATATATAAGTATTAAACCTTTTTTAGCATTAGAATAATCTTTAGGATTATTCTTCTGATACAGTGATTTTTTCACTTATCTTTGTTCAGAATAAGGCAACTACTAGATCCAGATTATATTGATAGAATTGAAGTTTTATAATTTTAGTTTGCATATATACAAAGCATATATTTTATTGTATGTGTATAATTGATTGATACATTCTGATTTTATGGTAGGATACACAACATTGCTTTTAAAGAATTTTTGCAATGTGTCTTTAAACTTTTTGGCGGTTTTTTATCAATTAAATTCTTTACTAATTTAGGTTGTATAGGAGATGTATATAAACTTTGGGACGATATATGTTACTTGTTCTGATGAAGACTGGTTAACAGTCGAAAGCGCTTAACCAGAAGTTTTTTGCCTTGTTCAATAAATCATCGTGATCACTATCTTGTTGTACGAGCAGTTTTCCTTGAACTCACCATCTTTTCAGTTCTTGATATATATATATATATATATATATATATATATATATATATATATATATGACTCAAGTCTGAGCTGCATGATGTCCCCCTGATGCAGAGCAGGATAAATTTGTTATACTATAGCCATGATGACATTGTGTTGACTAGTGCTATGTGTTCTGTCTACAATGGCCAAGGAGAAGGGAAGACAATTTTCAGTGCGTTGTATGCCCAGGCATCTTCAGTAGTCAGTTAGCGAGTCATCTTTTATCAAAACTTTCATTGTCAAAAGTGTTTCACTGACAGCTGATTTGGTACTGGTCAATTCATGTACTTTCTTTGAACTGCAAACATATAGAGCTAATAGTATATGATGAAAGAAGCTATAGAAGAGCAATATAGGTCTCTGTGTCTCTGTATGTAAGATGCTTGAATCACTAGGTGCAGCGGTTTCAGTGATCAATGTTGCTTTTGTCTTTTTTCATGGACTACTATATCTGGTTGTCTCACATCTGTCTTTTGAGCTGTTGGCAATGGGTAATCCCATGTCATAAACACTTCATCATTCTCTATAATATTTTGTGGGTCATGTTTCCAATGCTTCTCAGCTATGTTTATGTTATAGTGTTTGCACGATCCCCAGTGCAGCAGTCTTGCCACATTGTTGTGCTTTCCAGTATAGAGGTCCTCTGCCATGAGTGTATCACACCCAGCAACAAGATGTGTAACTGCTTTCATTTCTTTTTTTACAGAACCTGCATTTGTCTGTTTTTCCCAGATGTTCAATGGACTTTGGAAATCAATGTGTATGTATTCCGCTATCCTGGGCAGCCATTGTCAACCTTTCATCTTTTGGTTTTAATTCAGCTCTCCTCAACCATTCCTTCATCAAATATTGGTCAACATGAGGTTGTTCCAGGAGATTTTCTGTACTTGTTATTATATTTAGGAATTTTCCACATTTCTTTCCTTGTCCTCTGATCCTTTTCCTTAGTTTCTGTTTCAGGTTTGATTTCCATTCCTGCTTGACACCAAAATGCTTCTGCTAAACAAGCAAAAATGTCATCTTAGCCTTGTTTGGCTCATGTTCTAAACGTTTCACTGTGTTTGGATCTGATGAGGTCAGCAGATAGGTATGCAGTCACATGATTGCAGATCTATACATGTAATCAATTTCGGGGAGGCGCATACCTACCTCAGAGTGCTGAATGTATAATCTTGGTATACACTGATTTTTATGCATTGTTTGATAAGCATGAATCATTTTTCTTGTTTTACTGCTCAACTGATCCAGTCATTTTTGGGGGCAATTCATCATCCCAAAACTGTAAGTTATAACAGGAACAGCAAATTGACTTATAGCATGGACTTTACTCCAAAATGCCGTCAGTTTTCACTATTAGTTCTAGTCCTAGTCTTCTGAAGTATTACTTATTGAGCTTTATTCACATTTATTCATGTTTTATTGCTGATCCTTCATCAATTCTCAAATATTTATTTACTCCTTCCTGCTCAGGTACCTTTAAATCACATTCCTGTCCCAGGCTGGTATTTTCTTAGTGCAGTTTTCCTGATTTAAATTTGCACATTTATCAAGTCCAAATGTCATTCGTGCATCAAGGTTTTAACAGTTTGTAGTTGTGCTTTCAACTCCTTATGTGATGAACTATACAGTTTTAAGTCACACAAAAAGTAGATGAGGTATCTTTGAGCAAGGTTGTTTTCTGGCAGACAAATCGTAACCATAGCCTAATCTGTTAAATAAATAGCTTAATTGGTTAAGAACAAGTCAAAACAGCAGTGGTGACAAAGAGTCACCCTGGAATACCCCACTCTGAAGTTTATCCTTGGGATAATAATTTGCCCTTTGTCATGGCTCAGCTGCAAAGTGGTTTGCCACTGTTTCATAGTCATTGTGATGTAACTGATCAATACAGGGTGTATCTGTAAACATTCTTTTATCCATGCATGTGGGATGTTATTAAATGATAGTTTTGTAATAGGTTCATAGGTTGGTACTAGGCTATCAGCCCTAGGGCCTATACAAGCCGAGCCATAACAATTCCTTGGCTATTTCTTCCCACACTATTTACTTCCCTGGACCCCTGTCTAGCAAGGTGACTGACGTGATCCCGGGGTGAATTTCCTTTCTCCCATCCAATCATCAAGGTTCCTTTTGAAGAGGGCCAAAGAGGCACTCTGCTTGACATGTATGGGCAATCTATTCCAGAGTATGGGGAGTCTCTGGGTTAGCAACCTATCCCTCCAGCATGTTTTGTTTATTGTGATGACAAGGTTTAGATCCCTGGAGTGTGTGGCTCTGAGGGATTGGGATTTCTTTAAGTGTAGCATGTCCAACAGCTCTGGGTTTGACATGGCCTTGTATGTTAAGCAGAGATTGCCTCTGAGTAGACGGTATGCGACAGAGTATAGCTGGAGTTTTTTAAGGCGGTCAGCGTAGGGCATCTGCTTTAAGCCTGTGATTCTTTAGTGAGGTATTTCTGCGGCCTTTCCAGTTGTTGCAGATGTCTTGAGAGGTACATACCAAATGGGGCATTGTATTCTATAATGGGTCTAATGAGGGATGAGTACAGTGGGACAATGACCTCCTTTTTTCTGGACGAAAAGCCCCTAGTGATGAGGTGTGCCACATAGAAGGATTTCCTGACTGTTGTGGCGATGTGGTTATCGAAGGTGAGACCACTGTCCACCTGTGTCCCTAAGTCTCTTATCACACTTTCAGTGTTTAGTGTACTGCCACCTATATGGTAATTCACGGATACATGTTTTTTCCCAAAGGGGATAATTATACATTTCTTGGCATTGAGCTTGAGCCCATGGCTCTGGCACCAAGCATCTGTTTCTGTAAGGCCCTTTTGTAGAGTATCCATATCATTTGGGGATTCAATAATCACTCCCAGTTTGCAGTCATCTGCAAACTTTGTTAGCCAGAGTCCCTTAGTGTTGGCCTGTACTTCAGAGAAGTAGATGCCAAACAAGAGCGGTCCCAGCACTGAACCCTGAGGTACTCCACTTGTCACTTTCCTGGAGATGGATTTGGAGTCGGCTACTTTTACAGTGTGGGTTCATGTCCATGCCATACTTAAATTTGTCTCCTTTTTAAATTATCTATTATGGCTTTATTTAGCAACAAATGATGCTCTGTTCCATATGATTTTTTTGTTATCCTTTTGTGTTATTGCCATGGTTGAGTTTTTTTCTAAATAACAATAAACTCTGTCTGCATCAGTTCCAATGTATAATTTGTATATTGCTGGAATGCAAGTTATTGCTCTATAGTGCTTAGGATGGTTTTTATGTTAACTCTTAAGGAGGAGTATTGTCTCTCCTGTTGTTAACCAAGTTGGGCTCTGTTCAGGATGCACATATAACTAATTCTTACTCAGGGCTAAATCTTTATGTAAAGATGTTCATATCTTTAACCAGAAATTAGGTATTGCACCTGGGCCTGGGGTTTTTCCACTTATGAGCTTTGCTTAAATTTGTCTCAGTTTCTCAGGCTGTTACTTCATCCCATTTTATATCCTCTACATTTGAGCTCCTTACATTTTGTTTAATTATTCTGTTCATTCAGCACATTTGTTATGATCTACAGGGTCTTCATAAATATTTCTCAAAAAATGTGTCCATTTCTCTTCGTTTGGTGGCATTTCCATGCCTTTTGTTTTGTTTCTCAGTTCTGTATAAAACCTTTTCAGGTCATCAGTGAATTGCTGATTTTGTGCTTCTCCTTTATATTTCTCTGCTTATGCTGATATTTTTGGTTTATTATTGGCAATAGTGTACGATAGATCCTGGTCTGTTTTGGCACTTTCTATTTACAAAGACACACACAAAGACATAGAAACACATGTGTGCACATACACATGCGCAAACACACACACACACACACACACACACACACACACACACACACACACACACACACACACACACACACAAACACACACATACACACAGACAAATATACACATATATACACACATGCACACAAACACGCATACATACATGCATACAAACACAAGAACCAGTCACTTGGTTAACCATTTAGAATACTGAACATCAGCAATGTAGGCACAAGTGATAAAATAGTCATATGGTAAGAGAGTGCAGGCATTACTTTGTGAGATGTCGCAGTACAGTGGCAAGTGGGAATATGTCCTTTTCCCGCTGTTGTAAAATATATATATATATATATATATATATATATATATATATATATATATATATATATATGTGTGTGTGTGTGTGATCAGTGGCATTGTTGTGGAGGTGCGAAGGGGCTTGCACTCTTGCAAAAAAAATTATTTTCATTTTTATATACAGTATTTTGACTTTTGATCTTTTGACACTGATAATTTGTGATTTATTGTGTTTTTTTTAATTATTAAAGTAGTATATTCGCCCCACTAGGCTAGTAGCCTCTTTCAGGGGAAACCCAAGGTGGTATTTGGCTAGAGCACTGGGAAGCTTTCCCTACTCACTCTTGTGAATAGAGGGACATATTTTGCCCAAACACTTTCTGCTTCCATTCCAGGCACAGTGGCAGCCTAGCAAAACAGGGAGGTGGAATGCAAGAATCCATTAACGACAGCGGTGGTGTTATGTTTTAGGAATGAGATAACAGAACCAGGTGATTCTGGTGAGCAGCAGGAGGAGATGCAAGGAGCTGACTCACTGTATGAGAAAGGAAAGTGGCTTTCAATATTATCTAGAATAAGGAGGCAGCAGCAGTTCATAAAGGGAAGGTAGTCAAGCCTTCCATTGATTTGGAAGTGCTGTTTCAAAAGCACTTGTTTGAAGAGGAGATACCAACAAGGCAGGAGTGTACTGTTGCAACCCTATAACTGGGATGTTTTCAGGATGATATTCTTAAGCAATAGCTATTTCAGAGTGACCCAGAGACTGGAAAAGTGATTTTGTGAGGAGATGTAATGGAGAGAATCCAGGAGGAAGATTTGAAAAAAAAAAAGCAGGGAAAAAAAATCCTTAAAAGGAAAAAAAACATGCAGAGATGGTAAGAAATAAGTGCAGAAGTATAAATAAAGTGAAGATTTCTGAAGTAAGAAAAAAAAAAGAACCATACTGTAAGACTATAGAAAAGTGCTTGGTAAGACATCTGGACACAGGAAGGATGACAAGGAGACATGGTGGTGGAATAAGGAAGTACAGGAGAGTATACAGAGAAAGAGGCTGGCAAAGAAGAAGTGGGATTGTCAGAGAGATGAAGAAAGGAGTATAAGGAGATGAGGTGTGTGGCAAAGAGAGAGGTGGTGAAGGCTAAGGATAAGGCATATGAAGAGTTGTATGAAAGGTTGGACACTAAGGAGGGAGAAAAGGACCTGGCTAGACAGAGGGACCGAGCTAGGAAAGATGTGCAGCAGGTAAAGGTGATAAAGGATAATGAGGGAAACATACTTACAAGTGAGGAGAGTGTGTTGAGCAGATGGAAAGAGTACTTTGAGGGGTTGATGAATGAAGAGAATGAGAGGGAGAGAAGGTTGGATAATGTGGGGATAGTGAATCATAAAGTGCAATGGATTAGCAAGGAGGAAGTAAGGATAGCTATGAAGAGGATGAAGAATGGAAAAGTTGTTGGTCCAGATGACATACCTGTGGAAACATGGAGGTGTTTAGGTGAAATGGCAGTGGAGTTTTTAACCAGATTGTTTAATGAAATTTTGGAAAGTGAGAGGATGCCTGAGGAATGGAGAAAACGTGTTTTGGTACCAGTTTTAAGAATAAGGGTGATGTGCAGAGCTGTAGTAACTACAGAGGGAATAAACTGATCAGTCACAGCATGAAGTTATGGGAAAGAGTAGTGGAAGCTAGGTTAAGAAGGGATGTGATGATTAATCAGCAGTATTTTTTCATGCCGGGAAAGAGCACTACAGATGCGATGTTTGCTCTGAGAGTGTTGATAGAGAAGTACAGAGAAGGTCAGAAGGAGTCGCATTGTGTTTTTGTAGACTTAGAGAAAGCATATGACAGGGTGCCTAGATAGGAGTTGTGTTATTGTATGAGGAAGTCGGGAGTGTCAGAGAAGTATGTTAAGAGTGGTACGTACAAGGGTAATGTGACAGTGGTGAGGTCTGCAGTGGGAGTGATGGATGCGTTTAAGGTGGAGGTGGGATTACATTAAGGATCAGCTCTGAGCCGTTTCTTATTTGCAATGGTGATGGACAGGTTGACAGACGAGATCAGACAAGAGTCCCCGTGGACTATGATGCTTTCAGATGACATTGTGATCTGTAGTGAGAGTAGGGAACAGGTGGAGGAGACCCTGGAGAGATGGAGATATGCTCTAGAGAGAAGAGGAATGAAGGTCAGCAGGACTAAAACTGAATATATGTGTGTGAATGAGAGGGAGGATAGAGGAATGGTGAGGATGCAAGGAGTAGAAGTGGCGAAGGTGGATGAGTTTAAATACTTGGGATCAATAGTTCAGAGTAATGGTGAGTGTGGAAGAGAGGTGAAGAAGAGAGTGCAGGCAGGATGGAGTGGGTGGAGAAGCATGTCAGGAGTGATTTGTGACAGACAAGTACCAATAAGAGTGAAAGGGAAGGTCTACAAGAGGGTAGTGAGACCAGCTATGTTATACAGGTTGGAGACAGTGGCACTGACAAAAAGGCAGGAGTTAGAGCTGGATGTGGCAGAGTTAAAGATGTTAAGATTTGCACTGGGTGTGACGAGGGTGGACAGGATTAGGAGTACGTATATTAGAGGGTCAGCCCAGGTTGGAAGGTTTGGAGACAAAGCCAGAGAGGCAAGATTACATTGGTTTGGACATGTGCTGAGGAGGGATGCTGAGTATATTGGGAAAAAGATGCTTAGGGTGAAGCTACTAGGTAACAGGAAAAGAGGAAGGCCTAAGATAAGGTTTATGGATGTGGTAAGAGAGGACATGCAGGTTGTTGGTGTGACAGAGCAAGATGCAGAGGACAGGAATAAATGGAAACAGATGATCTGCTGTGGGCGACCCCTAACAGGAACAGCCGAAAGATGATGATGATGATGACTGTAAGACTATTCAGTAAGACAAAAGAGCAAATGGATAGACATAAGGTATGGGACAATATTGTTTTTCTTTGGGGGTTAAAACAGAGGATGTAAGGACGTGCATACACAATAGCAAATATACAATTTGTGACATTATATTTGAAAATGCAACTGTAATAGAGAAGTTTTTAGGGGAGTATGAGTAAAAAAGGATGTTAACCCTGGAATTTGTATGTGTTTAAAGGATTTAATGGGGGAGACTAAAAAAGATTCTGATTCAATTCAGAAGTGAGATGGAGAAAAAATTTTAGAGACATTTAAATAAAGTATGTCATGATGTTATGGACCTTACCAAAGTCTATGATAATACAGGACTACGGACTGGGGGTTGGAATTATAATGTTGTTTTGAAAATTAAATGAAAATTGGAGTAAATCCAAGACATGCTTTTATTGTAGAAAAACAGATAATTTAATTAGTAACTGTGATAAGTGAAAATGTTATGTTTGTGGAGAAACTGGACATGATGCAAAAAATGTGATCAGAAATATTATAGATACAATAAAACAGGGCATTTATGGATGAATTGCATGTAAGGGGAAAAAGAAATGGAAGGTAAAATGAGTTACACACAACAAGAACATACATTATTATAATAGGGAGAAAGTATGGAAATTATTATGAAGGAGAAAGAACGAGCAGGGAGAGGAAGTGAGGAAGGAACACAAATAAGGTAGATACAGAAGAAGGATCAGAAGTAAGTGATGTGGAAGATATTGACTGGTGTACAATAAAAGGAAAAAATAACTCAACAGGTAAAAGAGTGAGAGAAAGGAAAATATATTTTATAGCAATAAACATAAAAGAAAAAATGGAAAAGGATTAATGAAAATAATAGGTAAACTGAACAAAACTTAGTATAAGTAATTTTTCAAAAGGAAAGGGATAACTAAAATAGTAGCATTAAATGTAAATAGTGTGAAAAGTTTAACAAGAAGGTTAGGTGTTACAGAATGGTATATTATAGTGTTATAGGATATAAAATGTTTGAACACAATCGAAAGATTACAGAATGAAGAATTATTGGATGGAATATTATGTATAATTTAGGTAAATATATGTATTCATGAGTGGAAATATTATTGAAACAGTAAAGGTATTAGGTATTACTTTAGTATCAATGGGAAGAATAACAATTCTGAATGCAAAGAGCATGTGTATAGAATAATAGCACTTTATGCATATGTGAATAGTAAAGAAAGAGAGAACATGTTTCAGAAAATTATAGATTATGTAGCCATAAACATGGACATAATAATAGTAGTGGACTTTATCTGTGTTTTAAGAAAGAAAAATGAAAAGGAAATGATGTAAATAAAATGTTAGAAGTAATACGGTATGTTAACTTGAGTGCATAGAAATCTAATAGCTAGATTTATGGAAGAGTAGATTATAGAAAATACATAGATTATTTTTTGACATCACAAGAGATGGAAATAATTAAGCAAGGTTTTAGAAACAGGGTTTTCAGACTATTTGGTTATTAGATAGAATTAAGAGGAAATGGGGAATACATAAAAGTAGAAAAAGGAATAAAAAGAATAAATGAAAGAAAATGGGGAAATGAAGGGAAATTAATAGTAAAGGAATTTTGGAAAGATTATACTTGCATGCAGCATTTCTATCAAAATTGGTCAGAATGTTGGATGGCTTTTAAAGAAAAATACAAGAAATGTTATTTGGAATGGGAACTAGAAAAAAGAAGAGAAGTTAAAAATAAACCTATAGAGATAAAAGTAGAGAAGTGTTTATTAATCTGGAAAGAAAATGAGCTATATTACATGAATCAAGAAAAAAGAAGCATTTGCTTTATAAACAAAGATATTTCTTACAAGGAAAAAATGTTGCACCATATTTGAGTAAGTTAGTTAAAGAGGATTATGCAATAATGAGACAGATTAAAGATACACTAGGTTTAATACAGAGAAGACAAGAAAAACAATGGGAATAGTAATAGATTATATAAATGAGGTATTTATTAAGAGGTGGACATTTAAAAGGAAGGATGGTAACATAAACAAGTTTTCAAAACAAGATAATAAAGAGTTAGAAAAAGAAATAGTTTCAGAAAAATTGGAGAAGATACTAAAAACAGTTAATGTGGAGTTGACAGCAGGGCCTGATGGATAAAATACCAAATGTATAAAGACTTGACAGAATGGCAAAATAAATATTTTCTAGAAGTATTAATTAAATGGTTAAAAGAAGTATTCAAGTACAAAGATTTCTGCAGAGGAGTAATGACATTTATATGGAAGAAAGGGGATAGATATGCTAGGCAGAACTGGATACCAGTGGTAATGAATAACACAGATAATAAAATACTTATGAAAATAATTCAGAAAAGATTAGAAGTTACAATTAATAAGGTACTAGAAGATATAACATATAGTGTTAAAGGTAGAGGAAGGCATGAATTATTAATCAGGGAATTGGTAGATCATATGATAAATGGATAGGAACAAGTAAAGAACATGATAGATGATTTAAATGTTGATACTATACAGTATGAAATACTGTAGGAAATATTTCAATTTTATAAGTAAGAAGATAAAAAGTGTGGGTATTATGACATATAAAAATAATACAATAAATGTTTTAGTGAATGGTTAAGTAAGGATATATTTAGAAACAGTGGCATAAGCCAAAATTGTCCATTAAGTTGTCTATTTACATTGGTAATGAATGTGTTAATAAGTCATATGAATCAAAAGATAAATGATGTATGCTACATAAATAAAGTACAGAAATACATATTATGTTATCTTATGTAGATGACATTATAATTGCCATGAAAGATATAGAAGGAATGGAAAAGTAATAAATTATTTCAAGGAGAACTTATATTTAATAGGTTTGTACTTAAATAAAGAAAAGAGTAAAGGCTTAGAGTATATTAGAAAAATAGGAGAGACTGAATTACATATGCATGGAATAATGTTTTTTTGGAATAGGTTTTGTTTTACAAGAAAAAAAGAATTACAATGGTAAGAGATGTTAGCGAAAATAAGACATATGTGTAAGTTTTGGAGATCTTTCAAATTATCAGTCAAGAAAAATGTATACTTCATAAATTCAGTTTTAATGGCTAAAATTATGTATTTAGCAAGTGTATTTCATTTGCCTTTAAAATATGAAAAGGAGTTATATACATTTGTTTTTTTTTTTTTCATTCGTTTTGGGGTTCTAGCCTCAACCCTGTGAAAATGGGTATAGTGTATGTTACAAAAGAAGTGGGTTTAGGTTTAATCAACTCAGTCATTTATGAATCTGTATAAAGCATTGAAATGGATGAAAGAAAAGAAGGAAGGTTTAATAAATAGGATATTAAGAGCAAACTATGGAAATTAATGGGAAGCAATGCAAAGACCTGAAAAGAGAAGATGTACATGAAGAGTTTAAGGTTCATCAAGAAAAGACATTCATTTGGAAAATAAATAGGAATGATACTGAAGATGAAAGAAAAGTATGGTAGAAAAATGTGTGTATTATGGTATATCACTGGATAGATTTAGTCGAAGCCAAGATTAGGGCAATAAAGCAAAAATGGAAAATGCCAAAATATGATTTAATGACAGGACTTTTGTTAAGACTGGCAGTTGGGAAATTGTAAGTTAAACCAAATATGCCATATGAAGAGAAGATTGAGTATCCAATTATTGTAAGAAGACTGAAATGGCTGAGCGTATATTCTTAAGATTTAAAATAATTAGAAGAATGTGAAAGGAATTTAGAGAGCTGAATTATTTTGAAGACATAAAGAGGATAGAAAATGTAAATATGTATATTATTGAATACAGTTATTACAAAGATAAAAACAAAGAATATATATATAAATGAATACAAATGTTCAATGTTATATGATTTGCATGGAAATGGAGAGTGAGAGAAATAATGCTTACTGAAAAATGGAATTTAGCAAAAATATTGGAAAATATAAAATTTTGATTGTGAAAAACCGAGTGGGAATCCCAAAGGATATAATGTAACTAAATTTGTGGAACATGAAGAAATGTGTCAAGTTTAAAATAATGTAAATAATGTAAATTGTGTATATATTGTAAATACTGTGTGATTAATAAGTCTTCTAAATAAAGGACTCCTACTCTTTTTGCTAGGTGGTCTGGAATCTTTTACATTCATGTGAGCTACACCATCTCATATGGGGCCTTGGTTTAACATCTCATTCAATGCATGACACAATCAGGGGTGCAGCATACCACAGTGTCAACAATCCATGTTGCTGGTGTGGAAATAGAGCCCGCAGCCTTCTGCACCAAAAGTGACTGTGCTACTTGTCACTGTTAGCCGCAAGATTACAGAATACTCAGTTAAGGTATGTGTGCGCGTGTGTGTGTGTGTGTGTGTGTGTGTGTGTGTGTGTGTGTGTGTGTGTGTGTGTGTGTGTATATATATATATATATATATATATATATATATATTTATTTATGTATGTATATGTGTGTAAGCATGTGTGCTTATGGCAAGAGTTTGTTTCGCTGAGTGAATTTTGACTGTAGCTGAATCACATTTTGTTAATTATAATTCACTGAAATGCAGGGGAGCTGAATGGGAAACATAGACTTGCCCCCTGCAGGACCCATGTTAAATAATGTTTCGATGAATAGTGATAGTGATTTATGTTTTAAAATTTGACCAAAATGTGTTTGACCATTAGTCATTCACAGTTGCACACAAGCACACAAATATATATATATATATAAAAAATATATATATATATATAAAATATATATATATATATATATAAAATATATATATATATATATATATATATATATATATATATATATATATATATATATATATATAAAACATGACCGACTTGATTGAAAAACAATTTTTATCTTTCGTTGTTGAATTAATTTTGAACAAATTATTTTGCGATCACTGAATAGTGTAGTAAGGAAGTTTGTCCCTTTTCCTACTCATGTGTGACCTTGAAGTTGGTAGATTTAAGTAGTAGGGAGTGTGGGGGAATCCAGCTCCATATGTTTGACCAATATATGTTAACATTATATTTTTGTTCACTATTATGTGCTAGTGACAAAAATTATTATATGCACACACATGTATACATATATAGATAGAAACTTAAAAGGTAAACTTTGGAGACAATCCCATTGCTTGGTTCCAAAACTACCTGAAATATTGAATCTTCCATGTTTACAATCATAAATCACTTTCAGTAACAAGTAGACTTAACACTGGTGTACTGTACCACAAGGTTCATTTCTCGGACTACTACTGTTCTCCCTATTTATTAATGACATCTCTATCAACATCCCTAATCTAAGCACGTTAGAATGTAAGCTGATGATATTCTATTTCTAGATACAGACAAATTCCACCAATCATTACAAAACACCCAACTGCTACAAATAGCAGAGACTAAAATATATAAATTTGTATTACTGCCAGAACAATTTTCACATCATTGTGACATATTAAAAATATTCACTGACTCCTAATAATTAGTAAAGCTTATTTTTCAAGTACAATACTATTCAGGCTAATGGAAATGGACTACTGCCCACCTCTGAGAAGTAAATTATCCTTTAGCAAAAAAAAAACTACTCACTGATAGGCAGCCAAGTTCCTTATTTTACTTTAGCGATGCCATGCTATACATTAGCTATTCATGTAAAGGCTTTCTCCAAACTAGGACCAGCACTATGGAACAACATACAAGCTGAGATCAAACCTAATAAATTTCTAGGTGCATTCAAAAAAATCACTCAAAGACTTCCTTTTCAAACAAGTGGGGTACAACTGCTTCAGTGACACTGGTTAACTCATTACATATGAGTGACATTTCCAGGTGCTTCTGCCGATGTCTCCAGGTGTCAGATATTGCTTGTTCATATTTGAATCAATAATTTCAAAACCATGCTGTAAACATCTTTAAAAGATTTCATCTTTAAGCTTACATAATGGCAAACTCAACTGCATTAATATTTGATCTCTGTCTAGTGCAGGTAAAGAAATATTAACTGTTGTTTTTATGATATTAATTTATACAAATATAATTTTCACATTTACTAAATATCTCAATGACCAGGTAACACAGACAAAACTCCTTACCCTCATATGAAAGCCTGCAGCTGGATGAATATAATGCTGTTGACAGTATGTGTGTAACTTGAGTGGTTGCTGAGATATTGTAAGTTGTTTATAAAGTATTACAAATGTAATAGTTACTCCCCGGATTTACTAATCTTCCGTGTAAGACTAGATTAGTCTTACACGGAAGTGCCAGTGTAAGAGTATGATGGCAGCACATCATTCATATTAATGAGGGCGCGCTGCCTCAACTCTAAAGCTTACATGGAGCATGGATGAGTGTAGGGGGCGTGTCAGACTGCCGAGCAGTCCAAAAATCCACGCCCCTGCAATGAAGAAATGCCGCAACTTCCAGTTACATGAGTGAGTCCGCTCACATGTGTACAATGTAACACTACACTCCCCCATATGTTAAACAACTTACAAAATAAAAAATAAAAATATTTTTTTTCCTCCAATATAGCTGCCCATAGTTGCGTGGGTTTGCGAGGGTTTGCGCGGGTTTGCCCATTGCTTAGCTACAGTTAGCAGCTTAGACACCAGAAGAGGATAATAAGAAAAATATATGCAAATTAAGCAACATAGCGATAGTGTAGTGGTTAGAGCCTTCGCACAAAGAGGATGCATTCCCAGCTTGAGTCCCACTACTCCATTTTCTGTGGTTAATCTGTATACAAAAATATTTCCTGACATTTTTTATGTATAAGTTTTGTTAAAAGCATTGAAATGTTAAATGTAGTAGTGAACGAATTTTATATATATATATATATATATATATATATATATATATATATATATATATATATATATATATATATATATATATATATATATATATAAAGGTGAAATGTTTATGCATTCTGAGGCATAAGTACCCTATTTTAAGCAATTTGAAGCACTGTTAAGCACATTTTACCAGTATTCAGCATATTTAAATACAATTGCACATAGCTGCGCACCGCGTTAACCAGCGCATTTTGCGCGTAGCTGCGCACCGAGCTAGCAAGTGCAACATCGGGCAACGTAGGGCAATGTTTGACAATGTTGAGCAACATTAGGCAATGTTAAGAAAAGTCGAGCAAAGTCGGGCAAAGTCGTGCAAAGTCAGGCAAAGTCGAACAAAGTTGGTTAAACACACTCACACCTGCTTTTCAGTTCTTAACCAGTCAGGTCTGCCCAGCAGGAAAATAAAAAGCAGTGACAGGGCTCAAACTCAGGATACTGTGCAATATAATTACAGTACTTAACCACTAAGCCATGACAGCATTTCACAAACATGCACTTTCAACAGAGCCATATCTATCAAAGAGATTTTAAATATTGCCAACATCAGCTAAGCAGGCGTGTCCACAGCTGAGCTTTTTCAAAACTGGCCAATCACAAATAAGTGTAGGAAATGAGGCATATTTAATCTCCACAAGCGGGAATATATGCTATAACTGGTTGTAGCTTCCTTCTGCAGTCAGCATGGCTGGTGTGGGTGAAGGCACTCGATTTAGAGTGCAACGTTGGGGCATCCAGGAGTCCAAAATTATGGCTTGGCTCCTTGTCCACAAACACGAGGAAAGACTCCTGCAGGGGCAGTACCAGGGTCCCCAATATAAAATGGAGACCTGGAACCATCTTGCCCATGATCTCACCAGTGCCACTGGTGTTCCTCGGACTGGTGGCAGGTCAGGCACCATCATTCTGACCTGAAGTGTTGTCAGGGTGATGAACTGGACCAGTGGATCCAGGAATCCCATATAATGCCTAATGTCCCATTACTGAGTAAGTAGCCATTGTATTAAGTAGTTAAGAATTGCCATGCTTGTCTATACTATGGATATGTATTTCTCAATATCACTGCATTTACTTCACAGCTGCAGGTGACCGGGCTATGAATCTGCAAGCCCATGAAGATAGGCTGTAAAGGCTGCATCATGAAGCAGGTTAGTAAGTATTCTGCATGTACTGTTATATAAAATAAATGAGAGAGCCTTCAAAAAGTAATTTAACCCAATAAATAAAGGTGTAATACTCCTTTAATAAATGTATAATTCCTGGAGTGCATCTGTGTCATTTTCTTTGATATGTTGTTGTACTGTTGCATTCTGCAAATAGTATTGTTGTATTAAGCAGTGTCAACCCACACTTGGGTAGGCCCATATAATGTGAATGAAGGGAGTGCCAGTAGCTTTTATGCATATATACAGCCCTCAGCTGTTGGTTCATGCCCAGCATGTACAGCTTAATCTGGCATATGAGTAGCTTGGTATTGTGTTCCCCAGAAATGTCAGTGTGCTGCCAGAAATGTAAGGTATGTTAACATATAACTGATACTTTCACCTGAACATATCTAGATAATTATATGAAAGTAGATCTGTCTGTGTACCATCTTAGCAGTAGTCTGTGTGAGTAATTCTCAAAATATGTTGCAGTAACATCTGCATCTTGGACAGTTTGTATGTAAGATACAGCTCATGTATATAATGATCTAGCAAAATCCAATTGCACAATATAAGGACATTGGGTAGTGTAATAATACATGTAAGGGACGTATAACTGCAGTTAATAGGAATGTAGTGAAAACTAGAAGGATATATAAGTAGTTAATTGAGCTATATTTTCCCACCCTACTGTATGTGCATAAAAAATGCAATTCCACACCTCAAACGGTATGTCTAATCTCAAAACATTTGTTGGGACATATGTCCTATTGGTTTATAAATATTTGCATTTATTTCTATGCATGAGCCCTGTTAAAATACCACAATACTTGTTGCCATCAATTAAACCTGCATGCTGTTGTAATGTCCACTATTGTTCTATATATGCATGTGTTATGCTTGCTTTTCAACTGTTGGAAATCTGGTGTGTTGGTTTACTGGGAATACTTCTGCATGCTGCTATAACTAATTGAGAATGCTGTTGACTGTTATTAACCCATATCTTTATTAAACTCTCCAAAACATAGTTCATATGGGAAGGCCGGTCCCAGCGGACCCACCTGTCCCACCTCAGCTGGCCATGACACCTGGCACCAGCAGATCTGGTGCCCAGCCTGGAACCTCCTCCTCCATTGGCCCTGTGCCACCTTTGGGTGGAAGCGCTGCAGGGGATGGGGCTCGGCCCCCCCCATGCAAGCATGGGTGGAGGGGCACCTATCACCCTTCGAACGGTCAGGGCTGTGGTGCATAGAGAGATTGAATGTTCTGTTGCAGAACCTCTATGCCAGCTTGAGGCCTGAGTGATGTAACTCCCGGGTCAGCCTGCCCCTCCTACACAGCCCCCAGCACAGCCACTCTCTGGGCCGTGAAGGTGCAGTGGTGACTGCCCATGGGTGGGGAGCTCAGTCCCACTGTTTCAATCTAGGGGCTCATGGGCTTGCAATTTCCAAACATCCCTCCCCATCAAATGTGTTCACTCACCACATGTGTCATATACCGCCCCTGTATGCATCTTGTTTGTCTTGTCTGTTTACCTTCCCAACCTACCTCCCCAAATATACCTACTTCCCCTACCCCACATTCCACTCTCACCTGAAAAAAAAAAGGTCAATCTGCTACCAAAAAACAATTACGCCCCATACATAGCTTCCCATTTTGCGCACATGTCCACTGGACACATGACATATTATTTCATTGGCATTGCAACATACTTTGTTGTCCTCATCCCTCTCTCAATGGTTGAAGGGTTCATATCTACCTTCAAATTTATTGCATATGCACAACTGTTGCTGTTGAAGAAATGGGCAGCTATGGACCTTCCCTACACCCATCCTGCACATCCCGAGCTATTTTCCATATTGTCTTTCCCTCTTTGTGCCCCTTTCTCACCACTTTCCTGTCTCCCCATTTTTCTTTTCTTTCAAAGAAATTAGCTTGGGGGTGAGCGGGAGTATGCACTATTAAGCAGTAGTGAGTGGGTTTGCGCGTGTTTGCGCTTGTTTGCGCTTGGCTAAGCATGTTTGCGCTTGGCTAAGCAATGCTAAGCATTGTGTAAACCTGCGCAAACCCGCTTACAACTGCTTAAAAGTGCCTTAGTCACTCTGTATGTGAGGGCCCTTGTTCTGCTCAGGAGCAAAATAAAACACCTCTGTAAGTCTCGAACCCCGGACCTTGCACACACTACACAACATGACGTACCACTAAGCCATGGTAGATATACATCATGTTGGTGCTTAAATAATTATATCATGCATCAGAATGAGTGAATGTAAAGGAAAATTAGGAATACCATACCACACAACTTGTTCTATGGATGTTGACTACCAGTTGTTGTGGGATTACATTACATGACTGTGATAAGAGAAGCAGCCATTCTAGCAGGAAATAATGTTACACCATCACTTTACAACCCCACACAGTATCACAGCAGGACAAACACTGGCATATCTGTTTAGGATAGAGGCCATACCTCTCAACTGTCCCTAATTTTCAGGGATGTCCCTGATTTTGACCCACATTTTAGCTCTGTCCCTCTGAATCCCTCCTAAAAACTACTGACTTTGGGCAGAAAGGTGGTGAATTACACGTAATGAATAATGACAATAATTAAGAGTTAGACACTTGTTTTACTTCAGAAACGGTGTATTAATTAATTTCATATGCTCTAATTCTCTCAATGTTTCAACATAATGACATTAATATTTTAAAGGTGTCCCTGATTGTCCCTGGCTTTTTCTTGACTTTTCCCTGATTCTGTTCAAATATGTACCTGATTGGTTGAGAGGTCTGGCAGCGGCAGAAACACAGAGGCATATTAGCCTTTCTGCTGTTACACACTGTGCAAATAGCTTTGGAAGGAGTTTTGGAAGCATACCCTTATGTAGGAATACAACACTGAAATACAAATGGATGTAGCAATGTACTGGTAAAAACCAACTGTTAGAATGCCATTGCTCTATTGCTGAAAAGACCTGTGTGGTGCACAGACAAAAAATAACAGGCTATTCTCTGGCTATCATGTGGATAGGTCCACAGTTGGGAGTTACGCAGACAGACTACTTGCCTTGATACAAACAACTCTGACCCAAAAGAAACCACTGACTGTGGTAAACAAAAAGGTCAAACAGCAAAGCAAGATTTCTGTTTTTTATTCTAGCGCTTCGGTGTCTCCACCTTCAAGGAATAACAAACACTCAAAAGAATACACACATTTTATATACCACATAATTAATTACATTTAATTAACCATTAAACAATAAATTACCCCCTTAAAGTAAACACTTCCAATTCAACTCATTGTTTAAGCTTTCTGGCACTAATGTTTTATATTTTAAAATATAAATACTTTCCTTATACAATAACTTATGTTTCAATACTGTGCAAATAGCTTTGGAAGGAGGTTCGGAAGCATACTCTTATGTAGGAATACAGCACTGAAATACAAATGGATGTAGCCATGTACTGGTAGCAACCAACTGTAAGAATGCCATTGCTCTATTGCTGAAAAGACCTGTGTGGTGCACAGACAAAAAATAACAGGCTATTCTCTGGCTATCATGTCGATAGGTCCACAGTTGGGAGTTACGCAGACAGACTACTTGCCTTGATAAACTAACATGTACACAGCAACCCTGTAAGTCCAGCTAGATAAAATCCACACAATAATACTTACACTCTCTGTACTTCTGCAACCCTACTCAAATGTAGAATATACCTGTGCATGCAGTGTCTTCCAAGAATGTAGGTAAGCATACTCACAGTACTGAAATGTGTCCAGTTTTTCTGAGCAGTTCGTGCTAATGTCAACACTAAAAAAACGCAAACTGTTTAGAACTGAGTAAATGAATATTCACAGTATAGCAATTCACAAACAATTCTCGTGCCAAAGGAATACAGCTCTATAACTAGCTTTGTATGACAGTTAATTGTAACAGTTGAAAAGAAAGTACATCTTTCCATGTATCTTGTGATAGCATTTTGAGGGGTAAGTACATTTCTACACTGACAAGTGGGTACTGGAAGTAGCAACATTAGGTCTGAGTACAAAATGTAAATCTCTGGCTACATCCATGGCTTCTGATATAAGAACTATACCAACCTTCTGTCTTAAACAATGATGTCCACACCAAACAAGGATAATCTCCATCTTGGAAAGCTGAAAGGGCCATGCCTACATGAGTCAGCAATTTATAGTACTGGGTTGCTATGACAGTGATTACTGCAATTACTACACAGCAGGCTGCATGCAATTAGCAAATGGTGGCCACTAACTGGTGCAGAGGCCATCACATGCTCATGTGCAAATTCCTACAAAAGCAAGCTGCAATCTCTGCCAACAAACTCAATCACTCTATTGCAGAGACTGACAAAGAGAGACAGAGAGAGACAGAGAGAGGGAGAGAGAGAGAGAGAAAGGGAAAAAGAAATATTACCAAATTATACAAAGGAAAGGTATGTGACACATATGTATTTACTGGCATGTAGTAGATGTTATTGAAGAATAGTCTACATAATGTGAAACATTCATATGTGGCAGCAGTACTTCTTTATGCACAGATGTTCTGCTTAACTACTGCTATGGACAATACTGTGTGTACCTGTGGGCAGTGGGACATACCTGTGAAATGTGTAGCTCAGCATTAAATGTCAAAGATCTGATCCATGTTATCTGTGTTTTGTATAGTAGTGTGGCCAATGGCTGTTGGGGGGATTAGCGCTGACATTATATAAACATGGGTGTGACAGAACAACACATGCATGATAGTCATATTAAAGTGTAGCTTAGCATTGGCTATTGCTGTAGCAGTCTAGTATGCTTATCTAGCATCTGTTGCCATATATACCCCCCCTAATGTTAGTCTGTGTTCATATGTGACACCTGTTTGTGTTGCAGCAAGGCCCAACAGTTCAGCTGTGAGGTCCAGGGACTTACAACAGTGTGGACCATGTGTGTGTATGCCACACACATGCAGAGAAATATATATGTGTCATATATGCTCACATCTGTATATGTGCATAGAGCAGGGGACATATTGCAACTGTTTGCGAAGGGAGGAGATATATATGTTGGTGAAGGTTAGTATGCGCATATTTGTATGCAGGTTTTAATGTGTGACAAACAAGACAGCATACAGTGCTGGTATATGACATGTGGTTATTAAACACTGTGGGTGGTTTGTTCAGTTTGCAATGTTGAAGTCAGTAAGGCCTGCTAAAGCTACCTGGGCTGTGAACACCTACAATGCATGTATCCCAAGACTGTGCGATTTTATTACATTACTGTACACCTTACATCCTTTGTATAATTGATATTCTCACTATGAAAGGTGAAATGTATATGTGCCTATATATATATATATATATATATATATATATATATATATATATATATGTGTGTGTGTATATGTAGACAAATGGATGTGTATATGTATATATTTATATATACTCATACACACCTACATTGACTTGTTGCAATAGATTCACTGTACTGTTGACTGACTGTGATGGTCAATATGTTTGTGAATAAATCAAAGATATGTATCTGTGGGATAGCTTAGTGGGAAACTGTTTATGTTATGGTATTATGGGTCCTTGCTTTGATCTTAGCAAAAGCTGTGTATTCTGTTGCTAGGCAGAACAAGTGCTATTGCATACAGTGTGATTAAGTCCCCTGGTTTTAACTAGGGTGTGTCATTGGTAGCTAAAGCACTACATCTATGATTATTGATTGGTACTGATGTTGAATGCAAATCATGTGTGTACTGTAGTACTAACTGAAGCTCTGGGCCTGTACAGCAAAGTATAGTGTATGTCCACATTGCTTGCATCCACTGTTTTGTGTGGTCCCTGTATTCATCACAGATTACATTTCTCAAGATTAAGGTTGTGTAAGTACTGACACACAGTACTGTATAGTACACACTGAAAGCTTATCTGGGTTGTCATACCTTTGTGTCATGTAATTATGTCTGATGTGTGTGTGGGTATGTCTGTAACATGTCCTTTGACATATGTGTGGTAATACATATAACTGCGTATCTAGCAACATTCATAGTGTACTACAGCAGTATGTGACCTATATTCCCAATTGTGCAGATATTTTGGCCACGGGTTTGGCATTAACAACTTGTGTGGTATAATAGTAATACATTTACTGGACCTTACACTGATTGTGATGGATGATATATTTCTTTACACATCAGCTTGATGTATATCTGCTGTGGCTAGGTGGTGCATTGTGTTGCATACAGTGTGCCAGGTACTCTTGTATAGTCTTATATAGTGATTTTATTTTGTTGCTGTGCAGAACATGGCTCATTAGATAGAGAGTGAGCAAGGCACTTTCAAGCAGTTGTGGGATGAGCAGTGATAAGTGGCGGTTACAGTTTTTCACTCTCGGTTAGCTTATAGGTTGCTATATATGGCAGTTCAGTGATATCTGTACTGTATAATGTTAAATGTGCCATATGACTTGCTCAGACATATTTTTGTATTTATGTCTTCCAGGGATCATGGCCCACCACAGGAACCCGAGTTACAGTAGGGCTGAAGATGATATCATCACTAGCAGTATGATTCAGCACTACCATCTAATGTTTTCACGAACCAGCCAGGACCAGCAGAAGCATACTGCAATGTGGCAAGATCTTGTCCACAGGGTCAATGAGTTAGGACTGCATAACCGCACATATGAGCAGGTATGCCACCACTGCAGTGATCTTCTCAGACATGTCCCTCAGCATGCCGCTGATGTGCGTAGAGAACAGCTTGTACCTGGGGTTGGTGTTAATATCCACCCCCCCTCACCAGAGTGGAGGAGCTGCTTATGAGCCTGGTGGCACCTGCCGAACAACAACAGTAGCAGACATACACCATGATGGAGGTTGGAGCCACCCAGTAAGCACACATGGAGCATGCAGGTAACATGGCATATCTGTAGACTACTGTTATCTGTATTGGTAGATCATGCATATGTGAGATGTGGAGTGTGTCGTTTAAAGATGTGGAGCATGTTGTTGTGCAATATTGATCATTTGGAACATAATCTGTAGCCCTGTGAATGTAAACTGTTATTGTACTGTAAGATTGCAAACACACAGTGGCAATGCCACAGTTGTGGCCACTGACAAACTGTCTCTATGTAGGTACCTCTGGGGTGACATCAAGGCAGATGCTGGTGAGTGTGTTCCACATTTATTATTGTAAATAAAAAGTGCATGTCATAGTTAAGGTGCAGGCCATGTACACATGTAACACACCTACCCATAATGCATGCTGTGCATGTTTGGTGTAACAGCACGCACATCTCACTAATGTGATTAGCTGCCTCAAACACATGCAATACCCAGACCATCTCAAACAAATGTGGCTAGACTGTAGTGACCATTGGATAGGCACAGTTGATACTCAACATGCACATAACATACACATCTGTGTCATACACAGAGCATTTTAACATGCTACACATAAAGGATTCCCAAACCCTCTGTAAAGACACACTCCAGTATCCAAAATCTCATCCACACATTACACATAATATACCTGAGGGGTAGAGGCCTATCCTGGGGCATTTAAGCACTCTGCAACACACTACACATTCATGTCAGGGAATGCTCCTTATTGGCCTCCTTACAAACTCACGTAACAACTGGTTGTGAAATGGTGAATTTAGCCAAGGTAGTACAGTTCTGGCACAGCATGATTTGTGCTGGTTTGTGAAACATTTGTAGCCTTGAGTGACCACCTGATGCTTCATAATTATGGCCTATGGTACTATACCCCATCCAGTTATTGTAACCACAGTACTACACATAGCTGTCATTGCTACACACCATAATGATGCATGTGCACACATATGCATCTCTAAATAGTATGCATACCAATCACTATTTGCACAACTGACACATATATGTCTTGTGATGCTATTGAGTGGCTTGGTCATATGACACATATTGGGTATGTGTAAGTGTTTAAATATGCAGTTGTGTTTTAGCATGCCATGTCATGGATGAGACTGGCATGTTCACAATATGATCTACACTCACCATAAGTACCGTACATTGGGTATGTGGCCGAATGGTATTCCATCAATTATCCATGCACCACTGATGATGTTGTGTGAATATTCATCATGCATGTGCTAAAAATGTGTCCACAATTATTTGCTAAAGACACCGAGGCTGTAATCAGCATTGGATACCTATTTGACACACTGATACACATCCAGCAATGGTATGTACACCTGTGAGTTATGGTGCACAGTATATCACAGGGTTATGAATACCTGCACAGCAATGTTGTGTCCATGTATGCATTGTGTTCCTGGTGGAGGGCCATCACCTAATAATAAAACACATGCATCAAAGCCATGTATACTATTAGTAACAAGGACTGACTACACTTGCACTGCATGCTGTTGAGCAACACATGTCCTGTATGCTGACATGTTTGATATGACTGTTTTGCTTGTGATACTGTACCCCACTATCACCTGTTATTGTGTATGTTCTGTGATTGCTGGTGTGTGCGTCTGCTTTTGGGAGGAGTACAGTTTTGTGTGTGCATGTGTGCATGTGCGCATGTGTGCATGTGTGCATGTGTGCATGCGTGCATGTGTGCATGTGCACATGTGCACATGCACACATGCACACACACAAAACTACACTCCTACTGAAAGCAGACACACACACACCAGCAATCCTCCACCCCATCCATGCACAGAGTCATACTGCCTGTACATCCATCATCACCATTGCCCTTAGCTGAGGGACAGTGTACGGTTGGCACTGGCCAGGACAGTGTGGTATCTATGGCACATGTATCAGGACACAGCAGCCATAGCCAGATGTCTGGAATGGTACCACATAGGCAGATGCCCAGGGGATTCTCATCACAGCACTGCTGGTCATCATGCCCCTGGCAGACTTGTCACACCTCTTTCTACCACACACATGTTCCAGGCTGTCATGGAGGCACAGACACGAATGGAGCGGTACACCAGACAGGGGCTAAGGGCACAGAGGGCTCATTACACTTCTGTAAATGACAGTATCCATGACCTAGCAGGTGCCATACGTAACTACACTGAGATCATTGATAGACGTTGGGGTGAGACATTGGATGCCCTCCACAATGTCATGTCCATGTGTCAGGACAGTGCAGGATGGTTGAGATGTCAATGTGGATGTATGCCAACAACATCACCAGCTGGAGGTCACCGTGGATGTCCAACAAGTCACAGCCGCTCCCATAGTGCCAGTACCAACCCCAGCAATGTTGGGGGGAGGCTGTCCATAGACCGTCCTAGCAGACCACATGCACATGACTCTGGCCAGTCCCAGCAGGAACCAGGATCCAGTGGACATTTCTCAACCTCTTCAGATAGTACCCAATCTGGATTAGTACCTGATACTGTCTGTAGCTCCCATGCCAGGCACAGGTTCCGTATCCATGGCCAGAGATGGTGATCTGTAAAGACTGCCAGGTACAGTCTGTAGCTATCTCACAAATCCCTGTGCATGGCAGCCACATGGTGGAACTGTGTGCATGCAGACACACACACATAAACCAGAAACCTAGGGCAAACACATACCAGCACACATGACATCAACATTGGCCCATAACAATACTCATGGCCCTCACACACACACTCACACACACATGTCGATTGTATGGCTCAGTGTAGGCCTCTGGCAAACCAACAACACATCTTGTGCATATGATGAAACCTGTGCCACCTCCTGTCATCTGTAACATTGATGCAGGAACAGGCTAACATGGTGCTGATGCACAGGGTGACTTTAATAAAGTATAGCAATGGTTGGATGTGTAGCATGTTGTCAGCAGTAAAATGTAATGATATCCTTAAAGGTGTAGCTGAGCAGGCATGATGCATTAAAGCTGTAATTGGCAATGTTGTATTGTTTTCACCAATGTTTATTCCAATTGTGTTTTGTTTGCCCATGTGCCACTTGGCTGATGTGTGTGGTTGTGTCAGTATGCATTATACAGTGGACACTAAGTGTGGGGTGTGTGCAACACAGGTTTGCAGGTGTCTATTTGTGAACATGATGGAGGTGCACTGTCTGCATGTACATGCATATTGGACACATGGGCAGGGTGACATGCCCTGTATTGGCCAGTGTTAACACTCCATAGTTTCTATTGGTGGCCAGTATGCATTGTACTACACACATTATGGAACCTGAGTACGCATGTGTGTGTATGACATGGGTTGACAATGTGCTGTGGGTGATGCTGTTGTTGCTATCTGTCATTGGTTTGCATTACTAAGGTTAACACTGTCCCAGCTGCATAATCCTTTAGTAATGCAAACTGTTCACCTACAGGGTTGCATGGACCGTGCTATCACAAACACAAGAAATTCTCACTTATACACTAAAAGTGCATTAGTCTCATGGACCCCTGCAATAAACTAAATATATAATAGAAGGCGTGAAGTTGCATCAAAAAAGAGTTACATACCAAGAAGGGATATCCTCTCTGGTCAGTATCACTGGGAAAATACAAGCCCTTATTAAACATACAAGGCAAGCTTCAAAATACAAAATGGCAAGGATTCCAAAGACAACACTAAAGCTTTCTTTAGTGTTGTTTTAATCTACAGGGGAAATCTCAGATCGGGTCGCAGTTAATGTAAATGGTCTCAAAGTACACATATCTGACTGACATTACCAATTTCTTGTCAGACAGTTCGAATGCGGATTTCACCACCCTGTCATTACACAAGGGCCACATTTCCAGACCTGAAGAATGTAAAACCTGATGATTCACAGACACTCTAGTTAAAACATCTCTTTACCAAAGTCCAAACCACAGTGGCAATGGTACTGGACAGTGTCCCTGGCTGTGTCATACACAAGTTGACATATGAAGTCACCACTCACCTAAACACTCTGTCCAGATTCAGCCTCTATACAGGTTACATACTTGTGGAATGACGCACGGTAATGGTGTTCACAGTCCACAAGGATTTAGCTACAACGTCTACTACTTCTTCTCCTTTCGGATGCTCCCATTAGGGGTCGCCACAATAGATCATCTGTTACCATTTCTTCCTGCCCTCTGCATCTTGCCCTGTCACACCATCCACCTGCATGTCCTCTCTCACCACAGCCATAAACCTCATCTTAGGCATTCCTCTTTTCCTGTTACCTGGCGGCTTCATCCTTAGCATTTGTTTCACAATATACTCTGCATCCCTCCTCCGCACATGTACAAACCAACTTAATCCTGCCTATCTGGCTTGGTCTACTAACCTTCAAACCTGGGCTTCCCTCTAATATACTTATTCATAATCCTGTCTACCTTCATCACACCCAGTGCAAATGTTAACATAAATTGATTAATGGTGGAACTACAACAGATCCTGGAAACTCTCACCCTATAAGCCAGACAAATGTTATCTGGAAGGCTATGGAGCACAGCATTATGGAACTCATTAACAGAGACATTATGAACCTGCAAACACTGCACCATACCCACTTAGGTTCTCTAAAGGCCAGATCATGGCTCCTACACCTAGTAGACTTCAAGCCAGTTAACAAGGCTATAGGTGAGGGAGGGGAGGTCCACACAGCCAAGCTATAGCTCACCTGAAATTCATACCCATCCCACATTCTGGTATTATACATAACCTCAACAGACTGACCATAAACGATTGTTAGATGATGGATTGACAACTGACGCATAGATGTAGGACACACAGTAACATTTGCAGCCTACATGTACAATTCTATGCCAGTAACAAGTGGTATTCACCTGCACTCAGTCCTGGGAACATTCCTGTTTGGCATATAGCTTTCTTAGGTACAAGCAAACACAGTAGGGATATGTCTGCCCACATTTGATGAAAATGCATACTGTGGGCTATACTTTATTCTCCAGATGACACACACATCCTCCAAAAAGATATCATAGGGACAGATACCTGGTGTCAAACTCATGCTGTAAAGCTATAAGCCAAAGAAAGCATAGTTATCCACTTTTAGAAAACAAAGTATCCCCAGAGTACCACATAGGTAGTAGCCCCCAAAATGTGGAACAGGTACTAATGTCTACATAGAGCCATGTGTTTAGTCATCTCTCCTTTGATAATCACATTACCAAAGGGTTTTGGAAATCCCTCTGTGGAGCACATAAGCAATAAAGGGTTTGCATGCAGATCCACAAAGGTTGTTGCACACCTATAATGATTAGTCATCTTTGCCAGACTTTGCTTGCTTTGGAACAGGATTCAAATATACCTCAAGCATAAACCCTCACTCACACTCTTCAATAGAAACCATGATGAGTCGATGTTAAACAGAAGACGTAGCCCAGGGATCACTGCAGTGGCTAAGCTTGTCACAAGCAAACAGAAGTGACCTAAGGTCTAGAAAGTGCCAGCATGCTCTGGCAAAGATAACAGATGCTTTCATGGAGAAAGCAGAGTACACACCTATGAAATAACTGAGGTCGCATGTATGTATATGGCTTTGCTCCACAGCTACCTTACATGTGTAATGCACATACAGTTGTCATTGTGATATGTCATACACTAGAAAAATCAAATCCCACTCCACATTGGCCAGCAGTGTCACACACACACTCAATCAGCAAGTGCGAGATTCAAACTCTTTCCTAACTCCATTATGATACTATAGAAGTATGCATTTATACAACACACTATACACATTACTGGGATTTCACCTTTCCCGCAGGTATATTTGCAGGATGGTGACATCATCAGACTTGACAAAGATGAGTATACCACTTTTAAGGGGTGCGAGTTGGTTGCTCTTCCCCAGGAGAGACACACACACTCACACACAGTTGGCAAGTGCAGGATTCAAACCCCTACCTAACTGCATTATGATATTACAGCAGTACGCATTAACACGACACGCTATACACATTACTGGGATTTCACCTTTCCACAGGTATATTTGTAGGATGGTGACATCATCAGACTTGACAAAGATGAGTATACCACTTTTAAGGGGTGTGAGTAGTCTCCAAAAAGGTTGCTCTCTCCCCAGGGAGAGACAGACACACACACACACACACACACACACACACACACACACACACACACACACACACACACACACACACAGAGTTGGCAAGTGCGGGGTTCTTAATCCAAACTAAGTACGTCTTTACACTTCAGCAAGCAATATGGAGTTACAGGGTGCAATACAGACATTACTCGCTGACAGTTTGCCCAAAGGTTTTTTTCACATTTGCTAACCTCAGCAGGCTTATCATACTAGGTGTATTGTGAGTGTATTATATGCATAGGCCATGACCATATCATATATGGGTTGATGCACCACATGCTGGCACACACAGGGTCAAACCGGTGGCTAAGCTCTGTCAACCCAGTACTGGACAATACAGTCAAGAGGAGTAGGGTCATTCAACCACAACACCAACAGCCTCACATAGACCTACAATATAAGCTCCAGCAAAACACACACATAAATACACATTACCATACTCGGAGAATACAAATATTAATCTGAAAAAGAGAGAGTGTCCTCCTAAGCAGACCAGCAAGCAGCATGCACCTCCAAGCACATGCCAGAAAACACATAATACACCAAAGCAGTGTGCCTCACAACAGGCCCTAAGGCAAAACAGCATACCCAACACACTAGTAATAGGTGACTCCATAGTCAGGCATACAGATGTTCCACTCACTAGGCTGGACAAGGCCACATAACACAAGTACTTACATCACTCTAGAACAGGTACATATATGATGTGTTTTTTGTACATGTCAGTGTGAATGATCTGAGACATTCCTCCCAGGACAACATGACAATAGATATACAGTAGCTCTATGATCATGTAGCCCAGGCTGGTATGACCCTGACCTTGAGTAGCATCTTACCTTCACCTACATGATACTGCAATACAACAGAAAGATGATAAACTTCAACAAATGATTGAGCTTCTGGTGTCATTCAAAGGGGATCCAGTCTCTGTCTGCCTGTGATGACATGATAGACAAGCCTCGTTGCTTCGCTATAGATGGTTTGCACCTGTCACTCCTATGCTTCTGAATACTGGCCAAGGCTCTTGCTGTCCCCATATTACCTTTTTTAGGCAAGGCTCAAAGGTTCATAGGTTCATAGGTAGGTACTAGGCTATTGGCCCTGGGGCCTATACAAGCCCAGCCAAAAAGGTACCCTGGCTTTTGCCACCCAAGAAATTTATTTTCCTGTGCCACTGTCGAGCAGAGACATAGACGTGATCCCCAGGGTGAAATTCCTATTTCCCATCCAATCATCAAGATTTTTCTTGAAGAGTGCTAATGAGGAGCTTTGTTTGATATAGATAGGTAGTTTATTCCGGAGTATGGGAAGTCTCTGGGACAGGAATCTATCCCTCTGGCATGTTCTGTTTATTGTGGTGACAAGGTTTAGGTTCCTAGAGCATGTAGCTTGGAGGGATTGGGATTTCTTTAAGTGGAGCATGTCCAACAGCTCTGGGTTTGACATAGCTTTGTATGTTAGGCAGAGATCACCTCTGAGTAGGCGATATGCGATGGAGTAAAGCTGGAGTTTTTTGAGATGGTCTGTGTAGGGCATGTGTTTGAGGCCAGTAATCCTCTTTGTGAGGTATTTCTGCGGCCTTTCCAGTTGTTGTAGATGTCTTGTGAGGTACATACCAAAAGGGGTGTTGTACTCTATAATGGATCTAATGAGTGATGAGTAGAGGGGAACAATGACCTCTTTTTTTCTGCATGAGAAACCTTTTGTGATGAGGTGTGCCATGTAAAAGGATTTCCTGACTACTGTGGCGATGTGATTATCAAAGGAGAGACTACTGTCCACCTGTGTCCCAAAATCTCTTATCACACTTTCAGTGTTAAGTATACTACCGCCTATGTTGTAGTTCATGGGTACAGAGTTTTTACCAAAGGTGATGACAATCCACTTTTTGGCATTGCACTTGAGGCCATGGCTTTGACACCAGGCATCTGTCTCAGTGAGGCCCTTTTGTAGGATGTCCACATCATTAGTAGTTTCGATTATGGCTCCTAGTTTGCAGTCATCTGCAAACTTCATTAGCCAAAGACCTTCTGTGTTAGCCTGTACTTCAGAAAAGTAGATACCAAACAGGACAGGACCCAGGACTGAACCCTGTAGTACTCCACTTGTCACTGGTGTGAAGTCGGATTTGGAGTCTGCTACTTTCACAGTGTGGGTTCTGTCAGTGAGCCAGTTGGCAACCCATCTTGTGACATAGGGATTTATGCCTAGTTTAGTGAGTTTATCTATAATTCCAGAGTGGGGGATGGTGTCGAAAGCCTTAGCAAGATCTAGACAGGCTGTGTGAACCACCTTACCCTTGTCTGTGGCTTTGGTGACTGCTTCAAAGAATTCTGTCAGGTTTAGGAGACATGATCTGCCTTTTACAAACCCGAACTGGTTGGGGTCCAGAGTTTAGAGATTACCAATGTCTTTGTTTATAAGTTCCATGATGATACGTTCCATGGCCTTGCAGACCAGGCTCATCAGGCTAATGGGGCGCTAGTTGCCAGGGTCTGTGGTAGCTCCCCCCTTGTGTAGTGGGATAACCGTCGCTGTGTGCCATTCAGCAGGCACAAAGCCTGAGGTGAGGCTATGTTTGAACATGGTACTTTGGTGTGGTGCCAGTTCATTCTGTAGTTCGTGTAGAATGCAGCCTGAGCTGTTGTCTGGTCCCTTGGATGCTGTGTTCTTGGCTTTGGAGAGTGTGGTTTTTACCTGTGCAGCCGTGATTACAGGAACTTTGCATTCTTCTGGTATAGAGATGGGCTCTTTAATGGGTGAGAGGGGGGCAAAGTTAGCACTGAACCTATCTGCTAGGATGTTGGCAATATCAGTTGGGTCTGTATATTTAGTGCCATTGTGCTGTAACTCAGAGCTTCTTGACATAGCTATAGAATGCTTTGTGGTTGTCTTTAGAATCAGTGGTGATTTTGTTTTCATAACTAGCTTTGGAGGATTTTATCAGGGATTGCAGCTTCTTACTGAGGCTGACCAGGGAGCTCCTCCACTCATGGGATTTTATTCTCTTTTGCAACAGTTTCTTCCTTCTGTTGTACAGTTTGTTTATGACAGGGGACCACCAGATTGGCTTCCTTTTTGTAGAGGATAGCATCTTGGTTCTGTTTAAGATAGCACGATCCATGCACTCATGTAAGTGCTTATAAAGTGCAATTGTGTAGGATTCAGTAGTCGTAACTGTATTGTCCATCTGCATGGGTGTCATGAAGTTCACCACTTCTGTCTTAAGTAGCATGAAGTTGGCTTTGGAGAAATTTTTTAACATGGTTTCCTTAATGAGGGGTGGGGACAGAATGTGTATATGTAGGGTAATTAGCTTATGGTCTGATCGGACCAATGAGGCGTTGACTTCAGGTGTGGAACACCAGTCACTCAGGACAAACCAAACCCCGTAACCAAAACAAATAACCACAAAGTGAGCTAAATGCTACTCATTGCCAGAAGTCTCAGCCTCCAAATGCACACACTCGAGGCACTTCTCAGTATGGAGAATATTGATATCTGTGCAGTAACAGAAACCTAGTTCAAGGTTCCAGAGAGCACACCAGCACTACCAGGATACTACTCATTCCATACCTTCCAGCATCAGAACCTGGATCATAGCACATAGGGTGGGGATGTATCCATATTCATCAAGGATACCTACACCTCTCTCTACATCCTCTCTACAGGATATGTACCCATAGAATGTTGCACAGCAATGTTCTTCCCACTCCACAGGGGTGGGGCCACAAAAGACCCTTGGCTCTATGAGCCTGACAAGTCTGATCTGCAAGGCAATGGAGCCAATCATAATGGAAGTCAAAAATAAAGACATTGGGAACATTCACACAGTTGAGCCCACCCAGTTTGGCTTCGTCAAATGCAGATCATGCCTCCTGACCTGGGTAGATTTCTTTGAGACAGTTACCTAGGCTACAGATGATTGAAAGGAGCTCCACACAGTCTACCTATACCTTGATAAGGCCTTTGACACAATTCCCCAGTCAGGTATCATAGATGAACTCACCAACCTGGGCATAAATCCATACATCACAAGATGGATTGAAAACTGGCTCACAGATAGATCCCACAAATTAAGAGTTGCTGGCTACATGTCAGACTCTAAACTGGTAACAACTGGTGTCCCCCAGGGTTCAGTCCTGGGGCCCCACCTGTTTGGTATATACTTCTCAGCAGTACATGCCAACACAGGAGGGTTGTGGTTGACTAAGTCTGCTGGGAACTGTAAAGTGTTTGCCATAATAGATTCCCTGGATGACACAAATATTCTCCAGAAGGGACTCTATGAGACAGATGTATGGTGTCAGAATCATGGCCTCAAGCTCAATGTGAAAGAATGCATAGTAATCCCCTTTGGGGAAAACAAAGTACCCACAAACTACCACATAGGTGTTACCCCGTAAAAACTGACAAGGTAATAAGGGATCCGGGGACCCAAGTAGATAGTCATCCTTCCTTTGACAACCATATTGCCAAAGTGATTAGGAAATCCTATGTGGCCCACCTAATCAACAAAGGGTTTGCATCAGGATCAAAAGAGGTAGTGGTGGCCATCTACTCTTAAGTCATCAGACCCATCATTGAGTATAATGCACCATTTTGGATGTACTCGACTAACCATATCCAGCAGCTGGAGAGACCACAGGGCTACCTCACCAAGAGGATTACCGGCCTCAAACAGTTGTGTTATGCAACACAACTGGTAACACTAAATCTGTTCTCCATTGCGTACCGCCTACTCAGAGGCACACTCTGCCTAACATACAGAGCCATGTCCAACACATAACTGTTGATCATGCTCCATCTAAGGATAACAAAATTGAGTTGCACTACACACTACAGGGCTATGAACCTCATCACAACAATGAATACAACATGCTGGTGGGATAGAGTACCATCCCAGAGACTTGCCTTACTGTGGAACAGAGTCCCAATGTACATCAGACAGAGCCCCCTCACTGACACTCTTCAATAGGAACCTTGATGAGTGGATGGGAAACAGACAATTCACGCCAGACATCACATCAGCAGCCCCACTAGAAAGGGGCTTAGTGTACTAACTATTAGAACTAGGGCTTAGGAGACTAACCAATGGGGTGGTGAAAGCTGCACAACTTGTTTAGGCTAATATATGCCTTCGTGAAGATAGTCTACTACATACCTATGGACCTATGTGACAGGTACATGTCTACAGATAGTAGATGTGTACTTCATTGTACAGTCATGTTGTACAGCAGGCACATGCACCACATACACTGTAATGCTTACACATACTGATGGCTATTATGTACACTGGGTGAGATGTGCACCTCATGTCTTTTGTGCCATTGGGATGTGTGCTGGGTGGGACAGTCCTGGATGGCTCCCTGTCATGGTCACCCTCTTACACACATCTCTGCCCATCCATCTTTGGCTTATTATACTGTGTTCCGCCTACATATATAGGTACATAGGTAGGTAATAGGCTATCTGCCTGAAGGCATATATTAGTATTGCCAGAGTGTGCAGCTATCACCACACATGGGGTTAGTTCCCTATGCCTCTGTGTAGTAGAGCTGATGAAGTGATCCATGTTGTGACAGTTCAGTTTCACATACACTCATCAAGGCTCCTCTGGAAGAGTGTCAGTGAGGGACTCAGCTTAATGTAGATTGGGATCCTGTTCCAAAGCAAGGGAAGTTTGTGAGTTAGTAATGTATCCCTCCAACATGTTCTATTTATTGTTGTGATGATTATATACCTAGAGCATGTGGCACAGTGAGCTTGGGTTTACTTCAGATAGAGCATGTACATCAGTTCTGCATTGGACATGGACCTGCCTGTTGGGCAGAGATCGCCTGAGTAGACGGTATGCAACAGAGTACAGGTTGAGTTACTTCAGTCTTGTTGCATGGGGCAATTGTTTGAGGCCAGTAATCCTCTTGTTGAGGTACTTCAGTGGTCTTTCCAGCTGCTGAAGGTGCCTAGTCAGATTCATCGCAAGTGTGTCGTGGTACTCTCTGATGGGTCTGATGACTGATGAGTAGAGGGAACCTCCTCTGACCTACATGCAAAGACTTTGGCAATTTTTGGGAACACATAGCATGATTTTCTAACCACTTTGTGAATGTGTTTCTGAAAGTAGAGATGACTATCCACATGTGTCCATAGATCCCTTATTATTACGTCCATATTTAGGGTGTTGGCCACCTATGTGGTATTTGTATGACTGCAGCTCGTGGCCATAATTTTGACACCACATCTGTCTGACTGAGACCCTTTTTAAGGATGTCTCTGTTGTCCCAAACATCGATTATGACAACCTTTTTGAAGTCATCCACAAACTTTGCTAACCATAGCCCTCGTGTGTTTGACTGTATTTCTGAAAAGTATACACCAGACAGGAGGGGGTCCCAGGACTGAGCCATGAGGAACAGCAGTTGTAACCAGCTTACAGTCCAACAGGGAGACCACAATTCTTACCTTGTGGGTTCTATCTGTGCCCCAGTTGGCAATCCATCAGATGACATACATGTTTATGCACAGGTTGTTGATTTTGTGGATACGACATGTGTGTGGGATGTTGGAAAAGGGCTTTTCTAGGTATATGTAGGCCGTGTGGAGCTCATTTCATTGATGTATGTCCTGGGTAACTGCCTTGAAAACTGTCTAGCAGGTTTAGGGACCATGATCTGTCCCTGACCAAACCAAAATGGATAGGGTTGGGTGTTTGTAGGCTCCCAATAGCTCTGTTTATGAGTTCCATAATGATGGACTCCATGGCCTTGCAGATCAGGCTTATTAGGCTTATAAGACAATAGTTCCCATGGTCTGTTGTGCACCAACACTTGTGGAGTGTGCCAAATGTTGCTGTAACCCATTCAACAGTTTCATATCCTGTACAGAGGGTGAGTCTCAACAGACTGTTCAGGTTCAGGGTCTTTTTGTTTTGGAGTTCACATATGACACAGCCAGGGACACCATGTCATCCCATAGACGATGTGTTTTTAGGTTTGGATATAGCTGTTTAACCATTGTATATGTGATTTCTGGATTTTTACAATCTCCAGGTATGGTAATGGGCCCTTTTGTCAGTGAGAGGGGGGTAACTATATATGAACCTGTCTGACAAGATGTTGGCAATGTCAGTCATGTACATGTATTCATTTACACTTTGCACTGACTCAGAACATATATGAGTTTACATTGATATTAATGACATAGCTAAGGAAAGTTTCATGGTTCTCTATGGACTCTTTGGCAATATTTTTGGCAGAGCTTGGTTTGGATAATGTTAGGAGTGCTCATTGTTTCTTGATGATACTGATCAGAGATTTATTGATCTTCTTTGGATTTTCACTTTTTTTGAACAACTTAAGTACTTGTATTACATAGTTTGATTATGACAGGAGTCCAATATATTATATGGGTCTGTTTTCATATCATTGTGTGCACAAGGCATTGGTGAATAGTGACATGTGTCTGGAGTAAGAACTGCAACTGCCAGATATGTGTGGCCCACTGCTATACTCAGACATGGCCTAAGTGTGTGAGCATGCTCAGTATGACCTTTCAGTATGTTGTTGACTGAAATTTGCTTTGTTTCTTTAAATGTGTGTGCATACCCAGTATGACCTTTCAGTATGTTGTTGACTGACATTTGCTAAATTTGTTTAAGTGTGTGAGCATACCCACTATGGGCATATATATACTATATATGTGTCTGAAAATTCAAGTTGGTTTTTACTTCAGGGCTCACCTTTGTGTTGCACGCTGTGCCTGCAGGGCTTCCATGAGTCAATTTGCATAAACTTATCAACATTTTTACATACAGGGGGGACAGCTATTATTTGTACATTTCTACCCGGGGGTCACTCCTGATTGTTACTGTGGTTGTACATAGGTTATACACATTTTCTAGGCCTGCACTGCTATGTCAGGTACTCCATTTCAGTCTGTACTGTTGCCAATCATACTGGCTTGAGGCATACTACTGTACTACAGACCTTAGCTTCCAATTACACGCATATTAGTTTGTGACTTCATAGCCTACCCAACCCACATCACACTGTCTGGCCTGCTGTTATCTGTCTGCATAGGCCTGGGGGGAGGTTACTCATATGCCTCTTCAGAGGGCATGATACAGCATTTGTTTGTGTTTGCGTTTGTCTACAATTGTCCTGCTGGTTGTGACTGTTAGGTATGTGACCCCCCCCCCAACTGGTATGTGTGAGTGACTTAAGTTGTGTTGGTGCAGTGAAATGCTGTCATGGCTTAGTGGTTCAGTACTGTGACTATAGTGCACAATATCCTGAGTTCGAGCCCTGTCACTGCTTTTTATTTTCCTGCTGGGCAGACCTGACTGGTTAAGGAACAGTAAAGCAGGTGTGAGCATGTTTACCTGACTTTGCTCGACTTTGCCCAACATTGCCTGATGTTGCGCTGGTTAGCGCGGTGCGCAGCTATGCGCAATTGTATTCAAATATGCTCAATACTGGCAAAATGTTCTTAGTAGTGCTTTATATTGCTTAAAATAGGGCACTCATGCCTCAGGTGGTGCTGCAGGACTGCTAATGTCAGATGCACATAGTACACTCCCTATACATGTTTGAAAACAGGTAGTGTCAAGTTAGGTATCCCTTTTACTGTATGTGCGAGTCAGAGAGGTGTCATTTCCAGGGTTCCTACCGAGTCGGTGTATGTGCTATGCGTTGCATCTTTGCCAAGGCCAGGGCATACTGGGCACGCCCCCTTCTGCCTACTGGGGCAGGCTCAGGTTGATTCTCCTCCGAGTCATGCTGTGCCTGTGCAGGTCTTGGCAATGGTGGGGGGCTGTTTGGCCCTGCCCCATGCTGTTCCTGCTGCAGCTGTTTCTCATATTGTGTAGCATGGCACATACCATAACAATTTGGGTACATGTAGTTGTTGAGTACTGCAAGGCTCCACCAGATGTGTCCAGGCACCGGAACCATGACTTGAGCATCCCAAACACATGCTCAATTATGTTTCTTGTTTGTGCGTGTGCCTCATTATGGAGTTCTTGTTCAGGTGTGTGTGCATTTCTGATGGGTGTCATCAGCCACGGCTCCAGTGCATATCCAGCATCCCCCACTAGGTGACCATCAGGGATGTCCCCATTGGCAAATCTCTGGTACAGCTGGGTCAGATGCCAAATGTGGGAATTGTGATAGCTTCCAGGGCATCCAGCACACACATTCATTATTATGCCCTGGGCATCGCACACGAACTGGCAGTTGATAGAGGGGAAGCCCTTGCAGTTGATGTAGACCCTACCCTGCTCACCGGGTGGTGCTTTGATGCATATGTGCGTGCAGTCTATTGCATCCACTACCTCAGGGTATTCCGCTATTTGGTGGAAAAGATGCATATTGCTGGCCAATGCCTCATGGGAATTGGGGAAATATACGTGGTCACCGACATGTGCTGACATGACATCTAGGAACTGGTGGAGTACCCTGGATGCTGATGCCTGTGAAATCCCCATCATATCACCAGTTGGTCTTTGGAAGGTACCTGTAGCTAGTATTCTTAGGCCTACACATACCTTGGTATCCACTGGGATGGGTTCCCCTCTGTTGGTTCTGTGTGTGAGGCGTGGCTGGCACAGCTCAGCAATTTGCTGCAGGAGGTCTCTGTCTACCCTATAGCGCTCCACTATCTCCAGCTCATGTAGCCCCTGGTAGGTTACCCTGGGTCTGTACACTCTTCTCCGTCTCCTCACTGTGGGTTGCTCAGCAGCATTCACAACATCATCACCCTCAGCACCTTGCACATGTTGGTTTATGATAGCAAGAGCAGCCCCTAACATTTTGTCTGACTTAAGCTTTTTAAGCTTTTCCTCTTTGTATATTGCAGTGTTGCAGAGTTCTTGAGAAAAAACAGGGGGAATGGTGTTTGCAGAGTTTAAAGTGCTGGGCTGGGCTGGGCTAGTCTGCTGCTTGTGTAATTGGCTGATTCTGATATATTTCACCTGGCAGCTCTGCTAGTTCTCCTTGGTTAACTTCCTACTACTTTCTTTCCTTCTTTTTGCCTTTCTGTTTCTGCCTGGGGCAGCACTGCACAAACGAGTGCAAATGCGCACACAAACGTGCACATGCTGTGTGCATGTTTGCAAGGAGTTTCCTATCTTTTAACAGTGTGCACCTTTGGTTTGAGGTTTTCAAATAGGACAACTGTAGGTATGCCTCTTGAAATCCTGAGAAACTCAAAGCAAACACAAGCCACTGTGCTCCAATTAGCTTGCAGCCTGTCTGTCACACCCCCTCATGATGTCACCTATATTGTACTCTTCTACTCACTTACTCCTACTCTTATACTCTTGGAACATGCCTCACATGCTGGGGAAGATTGGGATTCACTATCCTTATCCTCATTTGAATAGGATTGCCTAGTAATGCATGGCTTCATCTCTCACACTGAGCTTCCTCCACTTAGCAACCACTACTCAGTGGCCATGTTGTCTTCAGCCTGCCATTCACCTGCATGGCAGAATAAGCTTTTTAGTGAAAATGCCTATTTTTGGCTTTTTTTTTTATTATTTTCTTGTTTTTATAAGCGTCGCACGTTTGCACAGTGCTGCACTATGCTTAAACATCGGAGATCGGGGAAAAAAAAAGTTAAATTGTTATATTTTTAAACATTATATAATGACAATGGCCTTATATTTGACCATTGGCATGCTTCCTCAACTGTATGCATCCCTTATTTGGAGCTGTCATAGCTCCGTTTAGCTATTTGCAGAAATGTACTCCGTTACCAATGGAGTACATTTCTGCAGCTAACACTAATCTTCCACGGACAGGTTAGTGTTTCCTGGATCGCAAATTTACCTCATTTGCATGGCTTTCGCCAGCAAATGAGGTAATTTGCATACCATGATGCTGTCTGTGCAAGAGAAGCTTTAGCAGCTCTTGTGCACGCCCCTGCCAGCTGTACCTGGATCGCACGGCAGACATATTGCCGGTGTGAGCTCCTACACTCTTCTTGCACTCCGTGCAAGCTTTCGTAAATCCGGGGGACTGTGTTTATAGTGACTTATAAAATTTAGTTTAAGACCTAGAACCTGAAGAATATTACCACTACAAAAATAGTTTGTGTTGAAGAGTTTGCCATTTATACTTCTTTCATAGTTCTATGGTTCCAGAGATATGAACATTTGTTTGAAATGTGAGGGCATAATTTGCTTCTGTCAAAAGGCTTTGGCTCTGCCTATTGGAAGTTACAGTGAAAACTTCCTGAGCTCCACTGGAATGATTGAGTTGAACAATAACTATTACCAAAACTATCCAATGTAAACAACATAAATTTTAAACAAATGTGCAGTTGTACAGCATGCTCATTCTGAATCCATGCAGATATTGCATATACTGTAAATATAGTGTAATGTGTTTTAATCTTAGAAGACACCCCACTACAGCTGGTACAAATTGTATTACAGCCTGTACAGTTAATGAATTAGTCTTCCTTTATTTAATATTAGTGCATTCTTGTCTTTATCAATGCTGCATGCTTCTTTATTATTTGTACCTATGGTGATGCTGACAGGGGAGTCACAGTTTATCACCAAGCAGGAGTTGGAAGAGCTAATGGGGTAGTTCATAGACTGGAGGCTTGAAGTCTGTATCGGTCACCTGGAGAGAGTCTTTGTATATGAGCAGGTTATGGTATCTCAAATGCTCTCGTCATGTCAACAAATATACCAGCAGTGATGAGACTGTTGTTCATATTACAGTAGATATAATCTTTTGCTGAAATTAAAGCTATCAGGGTGCTATAGGAGTTTCTGGAGCCATATTGTTTATCAGATATGAACTGACAGGTGATGATATGCTTAAATAGTTGTTTATAAAGCAGTTTCTTAAATATTTTGGTTATTGGACAAAGACTGGAGGTTGGTCTGCAGTCTTTCGTATTTGAAAGAGAAGAGAGACAACACTAGAATGTTTAAAGGAAGCAGGGACCAGGAATATGGTAACAGGTAAGTTAAAGGTGTGTGTTAGGGATTTAGCAATCTTTTCAGCTGACAGCTTTAGGAATTTAGGGCAAAATTTACAATGAATGCTGCCTATAATGTGCAGTTTTAGACAATGTTTTTTAGTTTCTTTGGTTGATATGACTGAGAAATGAAAGGTTGCTGCACAATTGGCTAGAGGATAACATTGAACAGTTATTTGAAGATGTGTGGGTAAGTAAGAGAAGGAATTTGCTATATTAGCTAAGGTAGAAAGGAGGAAATTTTAAAACTGTGTAGGAAACTTATTATTGTATGGCTGCTTACTGCTGTTATCCCTACTTGATGTACTGGTTATTATTTCAGTCAGTTATGTTATTTCTTTTCAGATCTGTTTAGGATTAGAAGACAGATAATTGTTCTGGCCATAAATAAAGGGCTTTGGCTGTATTTTTAGCTATTCTAGTTGTTTTTCTGAGGCAGAGGTAGTTGTGCTAGAGGTTTAAGCTTGATTGGTCATTTTTTCCAGTCCTAGACTGTCTCTAGCTTTCATTTGTTTTTATATTTCATTAGAAAGCCATAGGCATGCCCTTTCTCTAAGTATTGTTCTGCAGTTGGAATAAGGTTTCTTGTAACTGGGATAGAAGGCTCTTGAAATATGATAGTGTAAGTGAGAGATCTTGAAGGGTGCATAGATGGGACCAGTCTAAATTATCTGGGAGTGAATTAAATTCTATGATTTTGTGCTGAGGAAAAGAGTGGCAGCACATTATTTGTGGGGGACCTTTAGCTATTCTGAATGACCAAAGAGGGATGACAGGACAGTGATCACTCATACTGTTTGATAGTATGCCTATGTTCATGCATTTATATTTTCTGTTAGTGATGATGAGGTCCAGAGTACTGTAGTTACCTGTTTAGTCTGGTGGGTTGATTTACCTATTGCTGTAGTCCTTAGGTAATAAGAATTGTATTCAGTGTAGTGTCTTCAGATCCAGAAGCATAGAAGCTGAAGTCTCCAAGAATTATGCAGGTTTATTTATTGCCTAGGGGTGGTATTTCTAGTATAGATTGTTGTATTAGGTTAATGCTAGAGAAAGGGGGATACAGAGTAAAGCAATATGGAGGTGCTGATGCTTGCCTACTATGACCTGACAAGTAATCCATTTAGGTTCTTTATTATTATTTGTACCTGATGCTTTAGCTTCTTTACTTTCAAAGGAGGGGTCTTGTATGATTAATAACATTGAACTTGTTCCATGCCTACTGCCTGTTCGATACAAAGTCACATTTGAATAGAGTAAGAGAAGTGCATTACAATACAAAAGGATAAGTACTCTAACTTATGTGGAGGGGAAGCCGGTTCCATAGAAGCGGAACCCTCTGTGATACATACATATCCCTCCAGCATGGTCTGCTAATCTTGAAAAGAAGACTGAAATCCCTTGACTGAGTGTTTCTCATATCATTGGACTTCTGAATATATAATAGGTCTAATAGAACAGGATCTGTTGAGACTCTATATGCGAGGCAGAGGTCACCTCTCTGTAGCCTATATTATACCAAGAAGAGAGACAAGGCTTTGAGATGGTCTGTGTAATTTGTATTATTTAAGCTTATGATTTTTTAGTGAGGAAGCATTGTGGTCATTCCAGTTATGACAAATGTTTGGACAGGTACATACCGAAAGGGGCATTATACTCAATGATTGGTCTAATTAGTGCTGAGCACAGATTATATCCGTTGATCTGGATGCCATACCCTTCGATATAACAGTACAATGAAAAAGAACTTCCTTACAATAGTGTATACATGGTGATCAATGGACAGCTCATTGTCAACACAGGTTTCCAGATCTCTGACTATAGGAACAGTTCCATGAGGGTATTGTCAATGTGGTAGTTACAAAAGGAGTCATGTTTGCTGAAGGATGCAATTATACATTTATTGGCATTTAGTTTCAGTCCATAGTTTTGACACCAAATATTTGTTTGTGGCAGGCCTTCTTGTAGGATCATAGTGTCCTCTGGGGAGGTTACAATGGTACCAAGTGGTCAGCCACAATTTCTTAATATTATATTTGGTCTCAGAGAAGTAAATGCTAAAGAGAATTGGCTCTAGGACTGAACTGTGTGGTTCTCCACTAGTGACAGGTCTTTGGGGGACATAGAGCCCTCACCCTTACTTCCCATATTCTATTTTTGAGTCAATTTACTATCCAGTGAATTACATAGGGACTAACATTTAGCTGGGGGAGTTTATCTATGATACCAAAGTGTAGGATGGTGTCAAATGCCTTTCCAAGATCCATATAGGTAGTGTGTAGTGATTTGCTCTTGTCTATTGCCTCAGTGACTTTTTTCTAAGACGTTAACCAGGTTAAGTAGTCAGGATCTACCCTTGATGAATCTGAAATGGGTTGGGTTGAGAGTCTGTAGGTTAGCTATATCACTGTTTATTAGTTCCATAATGATCCTTCCCATTGCCTTGCAGGTGAAACCAGTCAGGCTTATGGGCCTGTAATTACCCTGGTCTATTCTAGCCCCACATTTGTAAAACGGCATGACTATTGTTGTCCTCTATTTATCTGGCACAGACTCTGCAGAGGTCTGACAAGTCATGTTTCTGGTTAGCGAGTAGGCAGTCTGCTATGTTATCTGGCCTCATACACATGTTCCTGGCCTTAGATATGTCTTTGAGAACTTGTTCTTGAGAGATTTGGGTGGGGGGGGGGGATGTGGGTATTAGATTTGAGAATATTGGACAGGCAAAGGGGGTGTAGATGGAGCTGAATTTGACCGCTAGTTTGTTGGCAATGTCTTCTGGGTCTAAGTATATAGTATCATTTCCTATTCACCCTGCACAGTACAAAGAAGGTTTTATGGTTATCTTCTGCCTGGGTGGTTATTCTTACCTTATGTCTGATTTTGGTTGATTTGACCAAGATTTGGAGCTCCTTGTTTAGTTTAGCAAGATTGTTTTTAACTTCATAAGAGTTACATTTCTTTTTGTATGAAATGATTTTTTCTTTTATTCTCAGTCCATATTAGGGTTCTATCATAAGGGTTAATTTATAAATGTTGCATTGTATTTATTTCTGAGGGGGACAGATGCATCTGTGCAACTATTTATATGTGAATGAACTTGGCAGTAAAAGATATCGCATAAGCAGTGGAATTACTGAGGTGGAATGGGTGTTTGAATTTAGTCAGGTGATCACTCAGATTTAGTGGATTTGCTTTTGCCTGGTCTCAAAATCCTGAGATTTTGTTTGATGCTTTTGCTTTAGTCATAAGGTGAGGGTCACTGACTTGAGGTATGATTTGACCAGGGAGGAGGTTATAATAGGCGGGGAGCAGAGCTGTCTCATATTGGTAAGGACTAAATCCAGGACTGTATTTCCTCTGGTTAGTATATGGACTAACTGGTTCAATGAGTCTGTGTTTATGAAGTCCAGAAATCTCTGGACATACTGTACATAACTGAGAATATATAACTCTCACATTTGATGGTGGGATAGTTGAAATCTCCTAGGAGAATGGTGATTGGCTTAACGCATAAGGACTCTATGCAGGTTAGGTAGATAGTAAGGGACACGGGGGGGAGGTCTAGTAGTTAGTTATGATGTGATAAACGGTTTTACTTACAGTGGGTTGGACGTGGAAGATTTCCATGTCATTATCTTGTCTAATGAGTCTGGAGGCGAGATGAGTTTTTGTGTATGGAGTCCTCTCCTCTTTAAGTGCCTACTTCTAATATGATGAGCCTGTATGAGTGATTTACATTGAATCCTTTCACTGATGGGAGTGCTTCAACTAGACTTGAGCCAGGTCTCAGTAGAGATGCATATATTAACATATTTCAGGCAAAATAGTGCATGTAGGGTGTGAAGTTTTTTGTTACGGCTATTAGCACTGAGTAGCAGTACCTTAATATTCTTCTGATTCTGTTTAGTTATGTTGAACGTTTTAGAAGACTGACTGCTTACAAAAAGCCACAATGAGGGTGGACACAATTTTAGCCAATATATGGAAGTCTTAGAGGGAGAGGTGCAGGCCATACCTGCCTCAGACACATATTCTGAGAACTCTGCAAACCTCTTCACTGCTGGAATTTTACAGAATTTCCAGATTTTTGCCTTATATGTTTTGGTCTGTTCATCATAAAATGTGTGGCTATCTGGCAAATCATTGATGATTGCAGTCACTAAACAATGACAGACATTTGAGTTTCAGCAACTTTCTTGGTTTATGAGAGTAATTTTTAAAATCTACACCTATTTTAGTGACTTTGTCCCCGATTCTTGTACTAAGAGGATGAGAGGTATAGTGCTCTTTCATGTCTCTCTTTATATAGTCTAAGGACCTACATCTCAAGTTATTTACACCCACACGTACAATGACTGTGTCATATGTACACTTGTTGTACAGGAACTTGAGTGCTTGTATAATATGGTGAATCCATGCCCCTGAAAGATAACTGACTGCGATTCTGTCTTTACATAGCCTGATGAGTGGTGCATCGGTATGTCTAACTATGGAGTCACCTATGAAAAGGATATTAGTATGTGTTGTGGTTCCCCTTATGGGCCTTTGGACTGAGTTTCTGTAACTTCTTAATGTATGTTTCATGGTAGGTGCTGCCTGTGATGCATGTTTGTGAGGTTACTTAGTTTACTTGTTTCTTGGCTTAGGAGGCCTCTGTGGCTAATGCATGTTAATTCTAATTGCTTCACCATATTTAGGTCTTTGTGTTTGGTCTGAGGTGTTTGAGATAGGTTTAGTGTGTTTAATGTGTGATATTGACAACATTCTTATTTGTAGTGGTTTTCTGTGAGAGCTTTGTCTTCAATAATGTATAACTAGGTCTCACACACACTGTGGTAGATTGTTTAAGTAGTAGGTGGTTATCAGTAAACATGAGATAATTGCTGTATTGTCACAGGATACCCAATTCAACCAAGCTGGCTACAGAGACGGGGACACCCAGTCACACAGTTTTGTTATCCCCAAAATACATAAAGGCATCAGAGACCCTCCTTTTAGAGCTATAGTCTCTTCTCGGGGTTCCAAGACTGAACCCTTGGCTGCTTTTGTTGATGAAGGGATTCAGAAGGTTGTGGCTGAGGTTCCACATATTTTGAAAGATTCCTGGCATTGCCTTCACAGACTTAATAGGATATCTGATGATGGTACTGAATGGTCTTTTTTAACCATAGATGTCATTAACCTATTCACAGTAATCCCACAAGATGTAGGGGTTGAATATTTCATGCAGAGTTTGGTTAAAAGTGGTAAACTAAATGCTGCCAAAATAAATATGATGACATCTAGTATGGGAATGGTGTTAAAGAGCAACTTTGTGACATTTGAAGGTGAGATGTTTCAACAAATTTCAGGTGTGGCAATGGGGACAAAATGTGCCCCTGGATTTGCCAACTTGGTTCTTCTGCATTGGGAGGAAAATTATGTATTTGGTTCACCAAACAATGACAAGATTGCTCTTTATAACATATTCCTAGATGATATATTAATACTTTGGAAGGGCAGTGAGGATGATGCTATGTCCTTTATTGAATATCTAAACAGTACTACTACTTTTTTTAGATTTATCAGCAAGTGGAATGAAAATGAAATAGAGTTTTTGGACAGCAAATTGACCAAATCAGCAAATATTCTACATAGCAACATTTTCAGGAAGAAGTCTCATAGTAATTCCTTGTTACATTATAATAGCTGTCACCCTCCTCATCAAATAAGAGAAATAGTGAAGGACCAGATAGTAAGACTTTCCAGACTGGTGAGTGATGATGACACATGTATTTCCAGATTTTTGCCTTATATGTTTTGGTCTGTTCATCATAAAATGTGTGGTTTTCTGGCAAATCATTGATGATTGCAGTCACTAAACAATGACAGACATTTGAGTTTCAGCAACTTTCTTGGTTTATGAGAGTCATTTTTAAAATCTACACCTATTTTTGTGACTTTGTCCCTGATTCTTGTACTAAGAGGGTGAGACATATAGTGCTCTTTCATGTCTCTCTTTATATAGTCTAAGGACCTACATCTCAAGTTATTTACACCCACACGTACAATGACTGTGTCATATGTACACTTGTTGTACAGAAACTTGATTGCTTGTGTAATATGGTGAATCCAGGCCCCTGAAAGATAACTGACTGTGATTCTCTCTTTACATAGCCTGATGAGTGGTGCATCAGTATGTCTCACTATGGAGTCACCTATGAAAAGGATATTAGTATGTGTTGTGGTTCCCCTTATGGGCCTTTGGACTGAGTCTGTGTAACTTCTTAATGTATGTTTCATGGTAGGTGCTGCCTGTGATGAGTGTTTGTGAGGTTACTTAGTTTACTTGTTTCTTGATTTAGGAGGCCTCTGTGGCTAATGTATGTTAATTCTAATTGCTTCAGCATATTTAGGTCTTTGTGTTTGGTCTGAGGTGTTTGAGATAGGTTTAGTGTGTTTGATGTGTGGTGTTGACAACATTCTTATTTGTAGTGGTTTTCTGTGAGAGCTTTGCCTTCAATAATGTATAACTAGGTCTCACACACACTGTGGTAGATTGTTTAAGTAGTAGGTGGTTATCAGTAAACATAAGATAATTGCTGTATTGCCACAGGATGCCCATTTCAACCAAGCTGGCTACAGAGACGTGGAAAGTACAGGTTTCTTACCTCAAAACTGCAAGACAGAAGCAGCTGCAGCCATTAAAGTGCTCATTACACTATCAACATTTTCAGTAGAGTGGCATGTGGATTTACAAAGAACAGAAAGAAAAAACTCTGTCAACACAAACAGTGAAAAGAGGCAAGTGTTTGGGGATTGTTATACTTTTTAATTTGTGTATAACTATGCTATATTTGTATATTGTTCACTGAGCTACATGAGACTGTGTTATGGTAGAATTTAAGCTGATGGGTGTGACTGACACTGGGTGCATACTGTGGACTAATGTGGACTGGGTTAGAAGGTTATGCCATGCTAGGAGAATTGCATGTGTTGTGCCACAGCAATTTACCTAGAAATAAATTGTTGTGATTATGGTTATGATGAAGACATGGGCCCGGAGGAGGCCAGGAACTGTGTCTGTCCTAGACTCTAGTGATAGCCAAGTATAGCAAGCTGCTCAGTTTGATGCTAAGTAACTCCCATATGCTGCATGATATCATATGATATGGTGTCTTGTAAGGGAGGGCTGCATTTCTTAACTGAGCAGACTGCTCTGTTGAGTCCTGTTAAGTACTACATGCTTGTGCGATGTGAGATACTTACACATTTCCTGTAACTTTGCCACTATGTGGAGACTGAGGGCCACCTAAACATTCCAGAGGCATGCCTAGAGTGTACAAAGTGCAGTGTACGGTGTAATCCACATCCATCCATGTTTTGACTGTGTAACTCATTTGTCTATGTAACAGTTGCAGTTATCTCATCTTATGGACTGCAAACCAGTTTAAAGTATGCATCTAGTAGTACTTGATGGGTTAATGGGGGCTTACAGGAACACTGAGTAAGTGTGCTGATCCGTTCTTGGCCCTCTGAGTTTTGTGACACACATACCTAGCATGTCTGCTTCAGTGATTACTGTAAGAAAGTTTTTGACTAAAACTATGTAACTGTTTTGTCCATCCTTTTTCCTACATCTGTACAAGAGTATTTTATATCTGGATTGTGCTTGTTTTGTTGTTGGGGGTATGGGTGGGGGTAAGGCCTCCACACAAACCTAATTAGGGGAATGTATAGAGATAATTGTAGAGGATTGCAGTCATGTTCTGGGGATGTCCTGTAAAATGGCCAAACGTATATTTCTGCATGCACACAAAATACTTCAGAAGTCTTATACCCCATGAGTGTGTTGTGGGGCAGACACACACTGTACTTGGCAAACTTGGTTTATGTCACTAGCAATTATATTGTCAAACATTGACAGTCTAATGCTCTGCTTGGCCGATAACATGGCACATTTCTGGAGAGTAACAAGATGTATTTTACCTAATTTGGAACCCTCCACATTTTAAACAGTACTTTGTTTGTCACTGTGACCTATGGGCATATGGAAGACATGAAATGTCCAACATACAGCTGTGGGTCCACAGGGTTTCCTGCTCAGGGTAATGTGCCCCCTGGTCCCTTGTCAGTGCAATGCCCAGAAAAACACTATACCTATTAAAACCAAATAGATGGTAGTGGTACATGTGGGCAATCTCCCATTGTTTGTGCCACATAACAGTGCCCTTGCCAGGAATGGGCAATTTCATGTGAGGGAGAGTAGAGGTGTAACATGTGTGACCTACCACCAGCTTACAAGTATATTTATTTGATATTTCAGGTTGTCATGTCAGAAAGTGATTGTCACAAAAAGTGTAAATTTCACTCAAACAGAGAATGACATCCTGTTGCAGACTCTGTGTAAATATGGTTAGCAGATGCTTCAGCGTGAGAAATCTGACCAGGATTTCCACGCATGACCAGCAAATACAGGAGATCAATGCTGTTGGTGGCCAGAATAAGACATATAAGCAGGCTGTAGAGGGGTCACTGACATAACTGCACAAGCACATAGTATGGCAATCCATTTGACACAGGAGCAGAGGGCTTTAGTTTGTGGTTTGCTAAGAGTCACCAGTGATAAATGCAGATGAGTTACTCACTCTCTCTCTCCTGGAGTGCTGGACTTGGGCGTTGAATTGCACTTGGTGCCCTGAATATGTGCTGGTGATGCCCCAGCTGGGTACATTGAATTGCACTTGGTGCCCTGAATATGTGCTGGTGATCCCACAGCTGGGTACATCTGAACTCAGGACTCTTTTGCAGTACTCATCCAATTCAGGGCCATACAAGTAATGAGCATGGCTTCTTTGTTTTTACTGAAACATTGGGCTTACAAGTACAAATGCAGTCTGCTCAAGGTATGTTAACCATATTTTTCCATAGCGCTCTGTTCCAAAGGAGCAGTTTCACTGGGTTGTGGATGTTGGTGAAGGGGTCATTCTTAGACTGGGTAATGCTTATATGATTTCATAGGTGCTGCATTGTTAGGCTCCTTCACCATGGATATAGGCCTGCTTGATGTCAGGGAAATGTCTAGGTCTTATGATGATGGCAGTCAAATCTGGTACAGTCAGTAGTCATAGTCAGTGGTCACAGTACCAGAAGTAGATTCAGGCAATGTGATGGTCATATCCCCACCCCTTTCCACGGACACATCCCCTGTGCCTATGCATCCCACCCTCACACCCAGGATGTCACCCACGAACAACATCAGCCCGAAAGCACCTTCCTCTCCAGCAGTAGAGTCACCACTGGTTACTGCCAGCTGCACTTAGCAGGACGAGAACCATAGGGGTTGGTAAGCTGGTAGCCAAATGTGCTATTGGTATAGTCCCCTCTTCTGATCTGAGTATCTGTATGACCACTAATCAGCATTTTTGCAGGACCACTAAGAAGAGGCAAGCAAAGACCAATGCATCCATAACTTAACTGATGGGAGTTGTATGTGGTTTGCATGATGACCTCTGGGAGTGCCCAGGCCAGGTGTGCACTATTATGTATAGGCAGTGTAGGGAGTCTATATGCTACACAGTGGTATCTGTGATGAATTAGGAGGGTTATGTGTGGCAATTCTTTCTATTTCTTACAATCTTAAAAGGGCTGTTTTTACATGGTTCTCTAGTCTCCAGAATGATGCTATTTGGTACTGCCACCCAAAACTGCATAAGTCGTACTGAAAATCCACTTGTACACCCTGATTTTCTTTTTAATCCAATAGGTAGAAACCTCTTTTTAATGGCAACCCAGGAACATTATCCACTTAAGTGACATGCTCAGGGTCACATGATAAATAAATGGAGGCTCAGGAAATCATACTCTGAACTACAGCATAAAGCTCATGGGCAACTTATAACCTCAATCCTGTGTGCAAATTTAAGATAGCTGGATACGTGAGTACAGAGATTTGGAAGACTTTTGTAACATGAATGAGGAACAGCTTTAATGATGGAAACGGCAAACAAATTCAACATGCCTTGTTTTAAAATTTGGTTTAGTGATGGAGCAACTACTTCTCAAGGGTCTTTAGAGTTTGAGTCAGAAGTGAGTGTGAGAAGCATGTGGCTTAATTCCAGTGACACTTAACTCATTCCCTCCAGTACAGCTGTTTTGAGTTTGTACCTTTAACTCCCACTGGGTGTAGCTTGAGCCTTTAAGAAATTAAGTTATCACCTTACACTTCTAACAGATACTCACTGACAGAGATTAAATATCAGTTCAGTTTGGCTTGTCATCATGTATGTTTCAAGATAAAATATTGTGATACCTTGTATGTAGCATGGTTTGAGAATTATTAATGCAGATATAAACAAGCAATATTTAATGCCTACAGGAGCAGTAGGAGGTGACTGCAGAAATGCCTGGAGGTGCACTCAGCTGTAAGAAAGAAAGCATAGCAATGCTTATTTGTACATCTTTTGTTGTTTCATTCTCATGGTTGTTGGTCAGAGGCAACATATTTTGTTGAACCTGTGGAGAGAAAAATACTCATGCTAGGTTGGACTGATGATAGACTACTTTGGATTTTTCTCCAGGTTCATAAACATTGGAGGCATAGTTATACAAGTGGTGAGCACACCTGCAGTTGTATGTGTGAGAAAGAGTAGTACAATTCATGACACTGGAGGCAGAGGCACACAACTGCTGAGCACACCTGTGGTTGTATGTGTGAGAGAGAGTAGTGTGATTCATGACATTGGAGGCACATGCATACAATTGCTGAGCTCACCAGCGGTTGTATGTGTGAGAGAGAGTATTGTGATTCATGACATTGGAGGCATGTGCATACAAGTGCTGAGCACACCTGTGGTTGTATGTGTGAGATAGCAAAACAACTCATGAAGCAGAATTATGTTTCTATCTCATTGTGCACTATCAGATTAGTCTGTTCGATGCCACAGAGGACCGCAAATAAAGTGTTTGCACACTGTGTCCTATTTGTGGCTAAACATTAGTGTTATTTATAGACAGTGGAAGCAGTAATGTGCTCTCATTAAATGCCCTAGCACACAGTGTGGTTTACTGCTGTACACAACATCATTTACTGTTCAGATGCTATATCCATTGAGAATGCACAAAAACTACTGAAAGGCCATCACTTGTTAATGCTGCGGTTAGAGCTTGGATGTCAGTGTTTTTTTCTCACACCTGTTTCCATAGCATAAAGGGAAGGAGTACTGACTATGACTCAGAGGAGTTAGGGAGGGATAAGAAGGGAGTGAAGGGACAGAGCCCTATCTCAGTGGGAAGGAGGTGTACAAGCTTAGAGATGGGGCACACTCCTCTTTTTCCCATTTCCTGCATAGGGTCAGAGTGTCATGTCACCTACTGCTGTCTCTCTTGAGTCAGTGTCACTCTCCTACCTTCTTTGACAGTCATGCCTGACTGTCATAGGGTTTATCTCTCTTTGCTGGAAGCCATTGTCTCCTCTTACCTTTTTCCTGTCTCTCCCAAATCAACTTCATCATATCGTCTGCTTTTCTTACATATCCAGGACCACCATAATCAGTTCTCTTTGACATTTTCTACAACTGGAGCTATTTTGGCTTATTCACTGAAGTCCTCATTTCTTCATCTGTCCCATAGTGTGCATCCTACCACCTGTATCAGGCACTTAATCTCCATCACATCTAAATTCCTCATCTGATCTGTCTTTACTGTCTGGGTTTCTTTACCATAAATTTGTACTGGTCACACTACTGTTCTGTTCAGCTACCTTTTCAGCTTCTTTGATATTCTTCTGTCACATACTACACCTTAAAGTCTGTGCCATTTGGTTGCAACCTCTCTGAATGTAGCTTTGACCTCCTCATTCAAACCCCCCTTCTTCTCAACCACCCCCAGATATGTGAAGCAGTTAAGGTATTACACTATTTCCCCTTCTATCTCAGTTTTCAGCTTTTTATGGTTTCTTCCATTTGTTGCTATAACAACAGACTTGTCTACACTCAGTTTCATCTCGAGTGCATTGAACTTTGCATTTCATTCTTTTATCATTTGTTGAGGTTCCTGTTCAGAATCTGTTTATAATGTCATATTGTCAGCATACAGTAGCTTTGTTTATTGGTCCCTCCAACCTGTTTGATGATGTAATCCATTACCAGTGTGAACATCAGCAGGCTCAGAGCTGAACCATGATGCACACACACTCCTCTGTGAGTCTGAACACTGTTCATACTTGTGTCACTAGGTCTTTGTACAATACTGGCATTAGTTCTCCCATTGTTTCCAGGGCTTTGACCCATCACAGTATTGCCCAGATCAGCTTTTTTGGGATTTTGTCATATGCTATCTACAAGTTAAGGAATACTTAGTTGGACTCTTTCCTCATCTGTAGCTTCTTCCCAACTATTTGTCTCACTGCAGACAGTTGTGCTGCATCCTGATCTGAATCCGAACTGCTCATCTCCTGTCTAACTTTCTGTTACTCCGCCTATTCATTTATTATTCACCCTCTCCAGAACTTTCATGCAGTTTAACAGGAGGTTGATACCATTGTACTTCCCACAGCTGTGAATATCCTCTTTGTTCTTGTACAATGTTTCTACAACGATTATTATCCAGTGATCTGGGAGCCATTTTTCAAGTAACTCTCTCAACAAATTGATCATGTTTGCCATGACCTCATCTGAGCCTGCTGCTTTCCCTGACTTCATTTTCCTTAGTTGTTTTCTTCTTATATGGGGGGCTTTTCTCCCTCTTTCATTGTAGGCTGTGTCTGGGACTGTACAGCTTCTGTGAGGTTTTCTTCATTCAGAAGCTGCTGGAAGTATTCCTTTCATCAGCCTATGATGTCCTGTGGATTGTTGAGCAGGTTGTTTCTGACATCCCTTATGAAAGATGTCTGATGACTATCTTCTTCATCTTTCTGTCTTAACTTGCAACATGATAGAGTTTCTTTGCATCACCTGCAGAGTCACTTTCCATTAGATGGTAGAGTATTCCTGATGCCTTGTTCTTTGCATTGTGACTAGCCTCTTTGTTAGTCAACCAGTATTTCTTCTTAACCTGGTCCATCTTTTCTATCTCCCAATTTTTTGCAGCACCCCTTCTTTTTTTGATAACTTTCTGGACATCTGTATTACACCACCAGATTTCCTTATGTACCTTATTTCCATACCTGGCTTAGCTGCATATCTGTTCTGTAGTCCTCCCACATGCTGATTTCAGATGCCACCATCTTTTTTGACTACATCTATTTCCTCTTTTCCCTTAGGTGCTACAGCCACAAGTGTTTCCTGGAGTTCTTGTGCTTTTGCTCCAGTCAGTTCCCAGGTCTCCAGGTCTTCAACCTAGTTGCTGTTGACCTTAGAGCCTTTTCTGACCATTGCTTGCAGCTGATTGTGTTCACCAGTGATTTATGTTGTGGGCTGTTTCACTGGGGATATCTTTACAGTCTGTAGTTATACTCCTTTGCCCTTTCCTTACTAGGAGGAAATCTACATGTGTTGCATGCTGGCCACTCTTATATGTGATCTTGAGATTGTCTTGCTTGCTGAAATATGTGTTGGCTACCATCAAGCCATTTGCCAGACAGAAGTCTAGAATGGACTTTCATTCTTTATTCCTGTTGCCCCACCTATGTGGACCCTGGCAGTCCTCATATCCTCTTCTGTCTGGCCCTTGTTATCAGTAACTACTTATGTTGTCCTGCTTTTTCTTTTAGGTCCTGTAACTGCTGCCTGAATGCACTCTTTTCTTCACTATCTCAACCCTGCTGTGGACATCGACTAATATTATGAACACTACCCTGTCTTTACACTACAGTCTGATTGCCATGAGTCTGTCTCTCATTCTGCTTACATCTCTCATTGTCTTCAGAAGATTGTCCCTCACCACAATACCCCACACATTATCCTCCCCATGAGTTGTAGACTTTGGATCCCAAGCCAAGTGGCTTTGCTGTACAACGCTTCCATCTTGTCTTCTGGATGCATAGGATGTCCAGCCTTCTCCGTACCATCATGTCATCCACTTCCAAGCTGAGTTCTGTCAGTGAACCTATATTAAGTGTAGCTATCTTTAGTTCATGTTTGACAGGTTGATTAGATTTATGTCCACCAAAGGTGGGCTAATTGAGACCAGACAGCCAGTAGCTTATTGACCCAGGGTGACTAGGCTATACTGGGGGGACACATGTGTGGGCATGACAATCCCTGGTGGATCCCAGGGAGGACTATCTGTGGTACCTTACAGCAGGAGGTGAAGGTGCGTGCCAGAAATACCCTTATTGAAGTGGTGGCTTCCCAGTATGGTCAGTCTATTGTAGTTAGCCTTACCCATGTGATGCAAAGGGCTGTAGGACACAAAATTTAAAAAAAAATCTTAAACCACCCCTGATAGCTTCCTGAATGATGGGAAGCAAATGGGCTATTGACCAAAAGAGGGATAGATGATCAGCAAGCAGCAGGAGCAAAAAGAACAAAGACAGAAACAAAAACAAATGTGTTCTCTTCACACACATAAGTGCAACATGCTGGAAGTGACTTAATGTTAAACTGTGCACTACTGCTAAAATCATTCCTGTGACAATGGAGGGACCACTGAAAATATTTTCAGTGTGCTTAATGATTGGGATGATGTTTACTAATTTGTAAATGGCAGGCACAGAGCTCAATCTGTCAGACTGGAGCATTAGTATTTGGCAGCAAAAACATTAACAGTGAATAAAAATATATTTAAATATAATAAAGGTAACTTGAATTACCTGTATGTATGATTTTGTTACAAGGAATAGCATCATATCTGAACAAGGATGGGTGAATAAAAGATGATAGGGAGAAAAGCATCAGGAAAATACATCTCTTTTTCAGACGACTAGTTACTGCATTGGGAAAAATATTCTTTTTTAAGTGTCTCAGTGACAGCAAGGGGCTGACTGGTGGAGACAAAATCCTTTTACCACCTGCATAATAATAATACTGCCTTTAGTTATCATCATGGGATATTAGAGCCATTCCTCACAATTGAGGCACTAATAGATGTTCTCATCCAAATTAAGATTATTTGCTGCTATTGAGCATCCTCCTGTAGTCCAAGGTTTGAATCTCACATAGGAACAATAGTAAGCAAACAATCACAAGGACTATAAGATGCCTAGCCATATACACTTTGAAATAGACACACTTAAAAGCTTTATTTGCCTACTGTCAAGTCACAACAAGAAAGTGCTGTCCATTCCCTCCTAAAATGTAGCAGATGGTTCTAGTGGGTTTACTTAGTTAACAAATGAATAAATAAATGGATAGTTTATGTAAAATATAACTGAATCTATGTTTTTGTGAATCCTTCATTTATTGTAACAATTATTGTTTATAATCATGGAGCTTTTCTCCCCAGGCCTCCACCGAAAAAGGACTTGTGTCCAGTCGGACTTTCCTGGTAAACAAATGTAAAATAAAATAACAAATAAATAAAAACTTCTATTTCAGATGCCTGCACTAGGTCTATCTCAGCCTGCCCTTCTATGATTCAAAAGCTACTTGTCCAACAGGTATCAGCCAATAAAACTGCACTCCACCCTCTCTCCATTCCTCCTAGTCATCATTAGTGTACCACAAGTCTCTATCCTTGGTCCCCTCTTCTTCAGCATTCTCACTAACACTGTCCACACATCCACGTAACAGGCCTCCCTAATACATTATGCTCATATGTATATCTGACAACCTGGTGCAAAATATTACTGAAGTAGCTTTTACAGCCACTGCAACGTAAGTTTGTAACCCCCCAAAAAATTCTCATTATGAAAAAAACAAAATTTAAAATCCTCTCATGTAATAATGCAACCATTTAAGTAATTTCTAATAGCATATTGTTAGGGATGATAGTGGATGATAAATCTTAAATTTTACCTGCCTATACAAAATTGCATAAAAAAGACTCACCAAAAACTGGGGATGCTTTACAGGGCCAAAAACGTTCTCACCGACACAACTAAAGCTATACTTGCCACTGCTTACCTCCTCCCCCTCACTACTTTATGGTGCTCCTATCACTGCTAACCTCCAGGCATTACAAAAATCAAAACTTGAACAATACTATAATAAAGTGGCTAAATATGTTGGAAATACAATTTTCAGAACCTCCCACTGTACAGCTCTAAAAAATATTGACTAAAATATAGACAATTTTATACCACAGATAAAATATCCTGGATCTATCTGCTTGTCCAGCACTAAATGCCATTCTATGAACTATGTTCACATTTGGTCATTATGATCCAATGACCAAAAACTCCTCTCTGTCCACAAACCTATCAGATCTGCTGGGCGTGGTCTGTACTCATACCATGTTGCCTGTATCCGTTAGGTCAATAACCTCCATCCAATCCTTTAAAACCATTATCAAAGACTTCTTTACCAAAATCTGGCTCTGTTCTTGCTCAAACCCAGAATAAAATATATCCCTCAATATGAACAAGGACCTATTCATACCTTAAACCTCCTTACTCTTCCTTCTTCTCTCACTTCGTTAATTCAAGCAATTTTCTCCCTTAATGCCATAACCCTGCTTTTTCTCTCACTTCATATTACAATTCCTGTTTGTATTATACTAACTTACCTTTAATTTCTCCATGAACTGGCTAAAATGCCTCTAAATATTAAATTATTATGTAAGATGAATCTATTCTTAACCAATGTTTTTACATTATGTCTAATTTGATAATAATTATTTAAACTGTAGATATTTTGAATTATTTTTGAAGATTGTAAAATTATTGTTCTTAAAATATTTTTGTAATACTTTGGAGCTTTTCTCCCAGGGCTTCTGATGAAAATGGGCACCTACCCAGTTGGATATTCCTGGTAATCAAATGGCAATAAATACATAAATGTAAAACTGGTAACTGAGAGGAACATTGTACTGGATGATAAAACTTTAAGCAGAACTTTGGAGGAATACGTATCCAGCCTTAGATGCTTGTCAGTTTTAGAAGGTTACTAGTGTTTGTCAGTAGTGAATCAACAAATGTCAGGTTGAAGTGTAATGCCTTTGTAAAGTGGATAAATTACTGCTTGAGCGAGACTCCTCTTCCACTTCTCTTCTGATCTTTGTATAACCAAACCTAACACTTCTTTGTCCCAAATGGTGGATTCCAAATAATTAATTTTAAAAAATCAGGTGCGAAGCGGGCATGAGGAAATGGAAGGGAAACATGAGGAGAACGGCACTCCACATATGACATTGCTGGAAAAATATATGATAACATTTTCTTAAAGAGCTGTTTAAAAATACTATGACTCTATGAACCATATTTTTTATCCTGTTTTTTGACTTACATTACTCCTCTTCCACCTGAACCATCCACTCATCCAGCCATATCCATAACTGCTCCATTTGTTTTCCTCTGTTCCTGGCATTTTCCTGATTTGTGGAGGGAGAGATAAATGTCAAGAACACTGGCCAACATCCTATAGGAAGACTGGAATTTTTCTTATTCCCTGTAACTGCTCTCTCCCTAGATGGTTGGCAAACATTCTATAGTGCCGGATTTTCAACACACAACGCTCATCTGGAACAAAATTGATTCTTGGCTAATCTCACCCAGTGTATGCCTGAAGGCAGTAAGGACTACAATCATTGTAAAAGTGAGAATATAATTATGATAACAAGGAAAAATATATACTAACTTTGAAGCTGCTTTCTCTTGGACTACCCCCTCTTCTCTAAAGTCAAACAGTGTCAGATTTAGTATCTACATCTACATGAAGAGGATATTTGGGGTGCATGAAGGCTTTCCCACTTAAAAAAAAAGAAAAAAAAAAATGAAAGATTTTAGGTGTAACTGCAAGTTTCACATTTTAGTGCTGTGTTACAAGTATTGTAGTTACTTTTTCTGAGTTTCAGGAATTGCACTGAAAGGTCTTGAAATTATAGTAAGGCAACCCTATTTCCCCTGAGCACTGGAGCACAATACTGGGCATTACCATAAGCAGTGGTCTTGTAGTAGAACTTTAATTAATTTCACCTCTTCAAGGTAGACAAACTTATTTTGGCCACTCTTTCCCATCTCTCCCAAGCTATTTCTTCTATTGCTCAGGCCCCTAATTGTACTTGTAGAATCTGAGGCTTAGTCAGGATACCATCCATTTACGTTATGAAGCAGAGAAATGACTGATGTTTGACTGACTTAGCTTTTCAGAGTCATTGCCCTTATAAATGCTTATGTTTTCAGTGTTATGTAAGCTGTAAACCTTTACTGTAGCATTGTGTGAAGAATAATGATTGTAAGATGTGATGAATTATATTTGTAATTGTTTTTTGCTGTTGTTGTGCAGGCGGTGTTGGTGCTACAGAGCAGTTCATACATATATGTCACTGTCTTTTGGAAGGAAGGCTGTTTGTGCTGAATATGGCACTGTCTTATGGAAGGAAGGCTGCTTGTGCTGAATATGGCACTGTCGTATGGAAGGAAGGCTGCTTGTGCTGAATATGGCACTGTCTTATGGAAGGAAGGCTGCTTGTGCTGAATATGGCACTGTCTTTTGGAAGGAAGGCTGCTTGTGCTGAATGTGGCACTGTCTTATGGAAGGAAGGCTGCTTGTGCTGAATATGGCACTGTTTTATGGAAGGAAGGCTGCTTGTTCATAGGTTCATAGGTTCATACTAGGCTATCTGCCCTAGGGCATTTATAAGCCTAGCCAGAGTGTGTTTGGCTTTCGCCACCCATTTTAAATTAATTTTGCTCTGCCTTTTTTTGAGGTTAGTATACTGTGCCTCTGTCTTACAGTGACACAGAAGTGATAGCCGGGGTAAACCTACAATCTCCCATCCACTCATCAAGATTCCTCTTGAAGAGAGTCAATGTGGGACTCTGCCTAACCTGGACTGGGATTTTATTCCAGAGTGAAGGGAGCCTCTGGGTTATGAATCTGTCCCTCCAGCATGTCCTATTTATTTCAGTGCTGAGGTTCAAGTCTCTCAAGCACGTAGCTTGATGGGATTTGGATTTTCTGAGGTGCAGCATGTCCATTAATTCCGGGTTGGACATGGCTTTATACGTCAGGCACAGATCGCCTCTGAGCAGGCGGTATGACACTGAGTAGAGCTGGAGTTTCTTTAACCGGGCAGCATATGGCATCTGTTTGAGCCCTTTGATCCACTTGGTGAGGTACTTTTGGGGTCTTTCCAGTTGCTGCAGGTGTCTGGTAAGGTACATCCCAAAAGGGGCATTGTACTCAATTATGGGCCTGATGAGGGATGAGTAAAGAGGCACGATGACCTCCCCTGATCTAGATGTGAATCCCTTCATGATTAGGTGGGCTATATAAAATGTTTTTCTAACCGCTTTGGCCACGTGGTTGTCAAATAAGAGATTGCTATCAGCTTGGGTCCCCAGGTCCCTAATGACTTCCTCTGTACTTAATGGATTACCACCTATGTGGTAATTTGTGGGCACTTTGTTTTTGCCAAAGGGGATGACTATACACTTTTTGGCGTTTAGCTTGAGGCCATGGCTCTAGCACCAGTTGTCTGTTTCTATGAGGCCCTTTTGGAGGATGCTTGTGCTGAATATGGCACTGTCTTATGGAAGGAAGGCTGCTTGTGCTGAATATGGCACTGTCTTATGGAAGGAAGGCTGCTTGTGCTGAATATGGCACTGTCTTTTGGAAGGAAGGCTGCTTGTGCTGAATATGGCACTGTCTTATGGAAGGAAGGCTGCTTGTGCTGAATATGGCACTGTCTTATGGAAGGAAGGCTGCTTGTGCTGAATATGGCACTGTCTTATGGAAGGAAGGCTGCTTGTGCTGAATATGGCACTGTCTTATGGAAGGAAGGCTGCTTGTGCTGAATATGGCACTGTCTTTTGGAAGGAAGGCTGCTTGTGCTGAATATGGCACTGTCTTATGGAAGGAAGGCTGCTTGTGCTGAATATGGCACTGTCTTATGGAAGGAAGGCTGCTTGTGCTGAATATGGCACTGTCTTATGGAAGGAAGGCTGCTTGTGCTGAATGGGGGGAGCAGTTTGTTTGTTATTTTATTTGTAAACATTGCAATGTGTATTTTTATTTTCTGTTGGCTTGAGTGAAAGAACATTATGAACAATTAGGACTTGGAAAGTTCAGATGATGTCTTTTTTTGTTGAATGGTTAGAATTGTTATGCTTTCTGCCTTGGCTATAGTATATTTTGTTTTGTATGTGAAGAGAAGTGCATGTGCAGATGTACATATTCCTAGGTGAGATCTCAATCCTGGGATTAAGAAAGGCTTAGCATCTTGGAAGGTTTCCACATTGCGCTAGCCTTTCTGATTCTGCTCTGCTCCTGTGGTTTTAATTTCATAGGGACCTCAGGATGGATGCCAATCTCTCTGGTGAAGCTACAGGCTGACATCACAATCTGGGGGAATGGCTAATGCTAATTAGCCATGTGCTATACTCTGGAAATGTTTATGAGTCCCAAATCACTTGGCCAAGTAATTTCAAGCAAATGATGCAACCTGCAGTTGTTCTCTAAATGGATAATCTCACTCTTCCTAGTGGTGTAAGAAAGAGATTTCAGACAAGCTCTTTGAAAAACACAGAAAGAAACAGGATGTATAATACAGACAGAGGTGGGCATCTCTTTGGACAAGATAACAGAGTGAAAGAGAGAGACCATGCGAATGCACACTAAATGGTACAGCTTCTATGTTAGCCATTAAAAGCTCTATCGCCTGTTTATACCATATGCATAGTGAAAATAAATATTTTTTTCTGAATGTTGCCTATTTGCAGTATTATTATTCCAGTTTATAGCTGTTAGATTTAACTTGGCTTGCTAATCCCTTCAGCCTTTTGCATCCTGTATTAGGTGTAGTTTTCCCAACCTCTTGCTCTCCCCTCATTTATAGCAAATATTTAAATTCCAATTTATTTTATAAGTATATGTTAAAAGGTTATACATTACTTCAGTAGGACAGCACAGTGATTCAGAGGTTTAGATCACTACATCACAGGTCCAGGATCTAAGGTTCATCCTGATCTCCATTTGCTGTCTGGGTAGAGTTTGGGATCTGATGAAGTCTGCATCATTGCTTCAGATGGAAGGGCTTAACTGTGTGTGAATAAATTCTTCAGGTTTAGCTGTAGTGGTGGATGTTTATTTCATTTTAATCAGACAATTATTCATTGATTCTAGTTGGACCACCAAATTTATTTTGGTTTTATTGGAGTTTGCCTACTCTCTTTTTTGCCAATATGGATTTTATCTAGGAACTCTACCCCCACCTTCAAAATATATGGTCACTAGCTGGCTACTGTAAACTGTCTTTATATATTGCATTCATCTTTGCCATTATGGCTTTAGTTATGCTGGCAAAGATCAGCATTGTCAGATCACTTACCGAGATAAAAACATTATTAAATTATTCATTAAACTCAGTTTCCAGCTCTACATTTCCTGATTTCAAGAAATTAAACAATAAATCTTCTTGAATTACATTCCAGGCAGGAATTGTATAATTCAGCTTTTTCCTCAGTGATTTAATTTACTGAAGGTAAGTGTGAAAACTGACTATTAACCTGCTCCCCTCTCCACAGATACACTATCAGTATTCTCAAGTTGAAGCAATGCTGTCCTAATAGCTGTACTACATAACTGCAGAAATGCTAGATCTTAGAACTCAACAATGTGTTTCCAACTTCCTTCTTCTTTATCCTAATAAAGAAGTGTATGTGAATAGAGTCATACCCTGTTTTAATGCAAAGCAAAAATTCTAGCACTTTCATGACTAGCAATTTGTGAAATTAATTGTTTACATTAATTAATTGAAAAGATTATATCAGCATGTAAAGGTAAGAAGGAATGGAAGATGTGAAACATTGACGACAGGCTTGAAAACTAGCCTAAGATAATCTAAGAAGTGAATAAAATAAAAACAAAAATAACATCAGCTTCTGCTAGACTCAGACCATAAAGCATCATTCCACTGGAGTTTTAAAGTATTTGTAGAATCAGAGGTGGAGCTTGCAGTCTGATGCTCATAGCTGCTTGAATGCTACTGTTAGTCAGGCAGACAAAATAATCTTGTCTCCATGCATTGCTTTGCTAGACAGCAACTCATAGTAATTGGAGAATAAAACAGTAGTCTCACTGACATTTTCTGTCAGTTTTTAATGTAGAGTTGATTAGATTATCCGGGGCGGGTTCTTTTCTGCATTGCAGAACCTCCAGGCATGCTTATGGTCTTGTTAGGCGTTGCAGGAATTGTTAAAGGTATCATCAATAAAATGAAAGCTAAGCATACATCTAACAGGTTTCAGCATTCCCAAATTGATGGATTATTGACTCTCCCTTCTCAGCTGAACGTACCTGATGTAGACCATGGCAAAAGATTCAGAGTCCAAAACAAAGTAAAACTCAGTGATATGGAATGGTAGTGAGGAGTCCTGACTTCAGAGGTGGATGAGTGTGAAAGCACAAGCCTCTGGAATAACTTGAGGCTTCTTGGGCTGAGAGCTGGAAGTCCATTTTGCCAATATCCTGTCTTCAGTTTAGATGAATGCACCTGCACCTATTTATATAGAGAATACATCTAATCTCCAAATGGAATCCCCTCACCTCCAACCAGCAACTTACCAAGAAAAATTATCATCAATTTTTTCAAGTATCAGGACAAAATAAAAAGTCATGATTTGTACAGGAAGGGCAGTAGCTCCTTAAAGTAGGGTGTTCACCATTAAAGATGGTTCAGGATTGTTCTCCCCAGAGTAGGAATTATCTTATTCAGTATCTGCAACATTTTAAGAAACGTGTAATTAAAATTGCCTTTGTTTTCCTGCAGCATTTAATTTTGCTTGTAAGAATAAATTACTAGTGTTTAAGAACCTGGAGAAACTTGACTTATTTATGATAACCCAAGGGTTGGAAATTCTATGCTGCTGATCTAGGGACTGAAGGGGCTGGAAGAGGAAAGATTTGGGAGGTAGTGATTAGTAACTAGAAATTACGAACAATGGCCGGGATTCAGTAATCCTCCATGTAAGACTAACTAAGTCTTACTCGGAGACTGCAGTCTAAGAGTATGACGTCAGTGCATCATGCATATGCATGAGGGCGCGCTAACTCAACTCTAAGGCAAACACGGAGCATGCACGAGTGCAGGGGATGCATCAGACTGCCAAGCAGTCCAAATATCCACGCCCCTGCAAGTGCCTAAACTGCAAATGTCACCAGACATGAGCGAGTCCGCTCAAATGTGTATATCCCCAAAACTACACTCCCCTACATTCCAAACCTCTGTACAAATATAATAAAATGTAAAACCTATTTTTTTATCATTCCCGATATAGCTGCCTGTATTTGTGCGTGTTTGCGCAGGTTTGCCCATTGCTTAGCTACAGTTAGCAGTTCAGACATCGAAGAGGATAATAAACTACTTATATGCAAATTAAACCAAATAGCAATAGCGTAGTGGTAGAGCCTTCGCACAAAGAGGAAGCATTCACGGTTCCAGTTCCACCACTCCCCTTCCCATTTTCTGTAGTAAATCTGTGCATAAAAATAATTCCTGACATTTACCTTTTAAATATTAGTAAAATGCATTGAAATGGCCTATGTAGTAGTGAACGATAATTTTATATATATATATATATATAAGAAGGTGAAATGGTCATACATACTGATAAATACATAAGTAATGTATCTTAAGCAGTGTGAAGCACTGCTAAGCAAAGTTTACCAGTATTAAGCATATTTCAGTATAATTGCTCATAGCTTAGCAGTGCTTTAACTAGTGCAATAGCTTTGCGTGGAGCTGCGCATCGCACCAACTAGAGCAAACAAAATATGTTTGCGCGTGGCTGCGCACCGCGCTAACTAGCGCAATGTCGGTAAACGTAGAGCAACGTTGGACAAAGTTGAGCAAAGTCAGCTAAACACAGCCACACCTCCTAGCCGGTCAGGACAGTGGTAAAATAAAAAGCAATGACAGGCCTCGAACCCAGGATAGTGTGCACCATAATCAAAGTACTGAACCACTAAGCCATGACAGCATTTGATGTGCATGGACTGTCAACAGACATATACATATTAATCAAAGTTTACCCAGTGCTAAGCAGGTGTGCACTCAGCTGAGAATTTTCAAATCCAGCCAATCACAAATAAGTGCGGGAAATGAGGCATATTTAAGTTTCATAGGCGGGAATACTTGCCATAATTGGTTGTAGCTCCCATCTGCAGGCAGCAATGGCTGGTGTTGGAAAGGGCTCTCGCTTTCGAGCGCAACGGTGGGGCATTGAGGAGTCAAAAGTGATGGTTTGGCTCCTCGTCCATCATCATGATGCCAGACTCCTGCAGGGCCAGCTCCAGGGCATGGAATACAAAGTGGAAGCCTGGAACTGTCTCGCACATGAACTCACCAGTGCCACAGATGTCCCTCAGACTGGTGAGCAGGTCAGACACCACCATACAGACCTGAAGAGATGCAAGCAGGACCAACTGAACCAATGGATACAGGAGGCCCGTGGGATGGAAAATGCCCCACTACTGTGTAGGTAGCCATGGAATGAAGTATGTAAGAATTGCTATTGTAGTCGATAGTATGGATAGGTATATGTCTCAATATCACTTCATTTACTTCACAGCTGCAGGTGTCCATGCTGCGAATCAGCAAGCCCATGCAGATAGGCTGCTAAGGCTGCACCACCAGGCAGGTTAGTAATTATTCTGCATGTATTGTTATATAAAATAAGTGAGAGAGCCTGACAAAAAGTGTCGTAGCCCAATAATAAAGGTATAATAAGGCTTGAATAACCTCTCTGCATGTACTGTTATGTAAAATAAGTGAAAGAGTCTGAAAAAGAGTGTTGTAACCCATTAATAAAGGTATAATAAGTCCTGAATAATTTGTCTGCATGTATTGTTATATAAAATAGGTGAGAGAGCCTGAAAAAGAGTATCATAAACCATAAATTAAGGTATAATACATCTTGAATAAGTCATCTGCATGCACTGTAATATCAAATAAATGAGAGAGCCACTAGAAAAGTGTGTAATGTAATTAATAAAGGTATAATTCCTGGAGTGAAGTTATGGGAAAGAGTAGTGGAAGCAAGGTTAAGAAGGGACGTGATGATTAGTGATCAGCAGTATGGTTTCATGCCAGGAAAGAGCACTACAGATGCGATCTTTGCTCTAAGGGTGTTGATGGAGAAGTACAGAGAATGTCGGAAGGAGTTGCATTGTGTTTTTGTAGACTTAGAGAAAGCATATGACAGGGTGCCTAGAGAGGAGTTGTGGTATTGTATGTGAAAGTCAGGAGTGTCAGAAAAGTATGTAAGAGTGGTACAGGGCATGTACGATAGTAGTGTGACAGTGGAGAGGTCTGCTGTGGGAGTGACGGATGCGTTTAAGGTGGAGGTGGGGTTACATCAAGGATCAGCTCTGAGCCCTTTCTTATTTGCAATGGTGATGGACAGGTTGACAGACGAGATCAGACAAGAGTCCCCGTGGACTATGATGTTTACAGATGACATTGTGATCTGTAATGAGAGTAGGGAACAGGTGGAGGAGACCCTGGAGAGATGGAGATATGCTCTAGAGAGAAGAGGAATAAAGGTCAGCAGGACTAAGACAGAATATATGTGTGTGAACGAGAGGGAGGATAGAGGAATGGTGAGGATGCAAGGAGTAGAGGTGGCGAAGGTGGATGAGTTTAAATACTTGGGGTCAATAGTTCAGAGTAACGATGAGTGTGGAAGAGAGGTGAAGAAGGGAGTACAGGCAGGATGGAGTGGGTGGAAAAGAGTGTCAGGAGTGATTTGTGACAGACGAGTACCTGTAAGAGTGAAAGGGAAGGTATACAAGAGGGTAGTGAGACCAGCTATGTTATATGAGTTGGAGACAGTGGCATTGACAAAAAGGCAGGAGTTTGAGCTGGATGTGGCAGAGTTAAAGATGTTAAGATTTGCACTGGGTGTGATGAGGGTGGACAGGATTAGGAATAAGTATATTAGAGGGTCAGCCCAGGTTGGAAGGTTTGGAGACAAAGCCAGAGAGGCACGATTATGTTGGTTTGGACATGTGCTGAGGAGGGATTCTGAGTATATTGGGAAAAAGATGCTAAGGATGAAGCTACCAGGTAACAGGAAAAGAGGAAGGCCTAAGATAAGGTTTATGGATGTGGTGAGAGAGGACATGCAGGTGGTTGGTGTGACAGAGCAAGATGCAGAGGACAGGAAGAAATGGAAACAGGTGATCTGCTGTGGCGACCCCTAATGGGAACAGCTGAAAGAAGATGATGATGATGATAATAACTCCTGGAGTGTGTCCGAGTCACTTTCTTTGAAATGTTGTTGTACTCTTGCAGTATAGAAATAGTAGTGTTGTATTAAGCGCTGTCAACCCACACTTGGGTAGGACCATAGAAAGTGGATGAAGGGAGTGCCAGTATCTGTTAAGCATATATACAGTCCTCAACTGTTGTTTCATGGTTGGCATGTATAGGTAAATCTGGCACATGAGTAGCTTGTTATTGTGTTCCCCAGAAATGTCAGTGTGCTGCTAGAAATGTAGGGGGCTGTTAAAATATAACTGATAATGTCACCTGAACACATCCAGATATGTAGAAATATAAATATAAATAAAATATATAAATACGTAGCAGTAACATCTGCATCTTGGACAGTTTATATGTCAGATACAGGTCAGGTATATAAGGAACTAGCAAAACCCATTTCACAACTTAATGGACATTGCCTAGTGTAATAATACATGTGGGGGATATATACCTGCAGTCAATAGGAATGTAGTGTAAACTATAAGTACATATAAGTTGTTAATGGAGGTATCTTTTTACATCCTACTGTATGTGCACAAACAATGCAATTCCACACCTCGATGGGTATGTGTAATCTCAAAACATTTGTTGGGACATATGTCCTATTGGTTTATAAATATCCGCATTTACTTTGATGCATGTGCCCTGTTCAAACACCACAATCTTGGTGGCCTGTTGCCACCAATCAATCCTGCATGCTGTTGGAATGTCCACTGTTGTTCTATATATGCATGTGTTATGCTTGCTGTTCAACTGTTGGAACTCTGGTGTGTTGGGTTAATGGGAATATTACTGCATGCTGTTACAACTAATGTGGAATGCTGTTGGCTGTTACCAACCCATATTGTCATTAAATCCTCCTAAACATAGAATGTATGGGAAGGCTGGTCCCAGCGGACCCACCTGTCCCACCTCAGCTGGCAATAGCACCTGGCACCAGCAGGTCTGGTGCCCAGCCCGGGATCTCCTCCTCCGTTGGCCCTGTGCCACCTTTGGGTGGAAGCGCTGCAGGGGATGGGGCTCATCCCCCCTGCAAGCATGGCCAGAGGAGGGCCACCTATCACCCTCCGAATGGTCCGGACTGTGGTGCATAGGGAGATCGAGCGTTCAGTCGCTGATCCCCTATGCCAGCTCGAGGCAACAGTGGTGCGACTCATGGGTGAGCCTGCCCCTCCTACACTGCCCCCAGCACAGCCACCGTCTGGGCTGTGAAGGTGCAGTGGTGACTGCCCATGGGTGGGGATCTCAGTTTCACTGTTGCCATCCGTGGGCTCATGGGCTTGCGATTTCAAAACATCCTTCCCCGTCAATGGTGTTCACCCACCCCCATGTGTCATATTCTGCTCCTGTATGCATCATGTTTGTCTTGTCTTTTTACCTCCCCAACCTACCTCTCCAAATATACCTACTTCCCCTACCCCACATTCCACTCTCACCGGAAAAAAAAAGGGCAATCTGCTCCCACAAAAAAATTATGCCCCATACATAGCTGCCCATTTTGCACACATGTCCGCTGGACACATAAACAGAAATTTAATTGGCACTACAACATACTTGGTTGTCCTCACCCCTCTTTCAGGGGTGGAAGGTTTCAAATTTCCCTCCAAATTACTAGTATATGCACAGCTGTTGCTGTTAAAGAAATGGGCAGCTATGGACCTTCCCTACACCCCTCCTGCACATCCCAAGCTGTTTTCCCTACTGTCTTTCCCTCTTTGTGCCCCTTTTTCACCACTTTCCTATCTCCCCATTTTCTTTTCTTTCAAAGAAATGAGCGTGGGGGTTAGCAAGTGTTAGCACTTTTAAGCAGTAGTTAGCGGGTTTGCACGAGTGTGCGCTTGTGTGCACTTAGCTAAGTATTGCTAAGCGTCACGCAAACCCACGCAAACCCGCTTACAACTGCTTAAAAGTGCCTTAGTCACCCTGCATATGAGGGCCCTTGTTCTGCTCAGCAGCAAAATAAAACACCAATGTCAGTCTCGAACTCCGGACCTTGGACGCACTAGACTGCATGAAATACCACTAGGCCACAATAGATATACAGCAGGCTGTTGCTGAAATATATATAGCATGCATCAGAATGAGTGAATGTAAAGGTAAGCTAGGAATGCCATAACACAAAACCTATTCTGTGGAACTTTACCAGCAGTTGTTGTGGAATTGCATTACATGACTGTGATAACAGAACCAGCCATTTTATCAGTAAATAATGTTACAGCAGCACTTTACAACCCCTACACAGTATCATAGCAGGACAGTCCCCACCCAAATGTACAAAATACCTGTGTGTTCAAGGTCCAGCAAGGATGTAGGTAGGCATACTCAGTACTGGAAATGTCCAGTTGTCAAGAGCATCCTGTGCTAATGTCAACAAAAAAAACACAAACTGTGCAGAAGTGAGTACATTAATATCCACAGTATAGCAGTTCACAAACAGTTCATGTGCCAAATGAAAACATCTCAATAACTACGTATGTATGGCAGCTAATTGTATAAGTAGAAAATAAACTACATACTCCCATGTATCTTGTGTTAGCATTTGTAGGGGTGAGTACAATTCTACACTGACAACTGTGCACTGGAAGTGGCAACATTCAGGTCTGAGTACAACATTCAAATCACTGGCTGCACCCCTAGCATCAGATACAAGAAGTACACCAACCTTCTGACTTACACAATGGTGTCCACAGCAAACAAGCATGGTCCCCACTTTGGAAAGCTGAAAGGGCTATGCCTACCTGACCTAGAAATTTATAGCATTTGGTTGCTATGACAGTGAGTACTGCAAGTACCACACAGCAGGCTGCATGCAGTTGCCAAATGGTGGCCAACAATTGGTACAGAGGCCATCACATGCACATGTGCAGATACCTATAAAAGCAGGCTGTGCTAGCTCTCCACACATGCAATCATTTCATTGCAGGTATGGAGAGAGAGGGAGAGAGAGAGAGAGAGCGTTACAGAGCGACACAACAGCAACAGCAACAGGAAACAAAGAAGGTATAAAATAAAATATATTGGAAAAAAATATATTGAAAAAATATATATATTGAAAAAAAATATCTTGAAAAGAATATAGAAAAAGAAAATATATTGTAAAAAATATATTGAAAAAAGAAAATATATTGAAAAAATATATTGAAAAAATATATTGAAAAAAATAATATATTGAAAATTATAATATATTGAGAATAAAAAAAATATATTGAAAAAAATAAGATATAAACAAAACAAAGTGTACAAAACACACAGAACTGACAACTACAAGCACATACAAAGGAAAGGTATGTAACCGATATGTATTTACTGGTATGTAGTAGATGTTTTTGAAGAGTACTCTACATAGTTTGAATCATCCATATGTGTCAGCAGTACATATCTATGCACAGATGCCCTGCATAACTACTACCATGTAGAAATCAGTGTGTAGCTGTGTGCAGTGGGATATGACTGTGACATATGTAGTTCAGCATTAAATGTCAAACATCTGATTCATGTTATTTGTGTTCTGTACAGTAGTGTGTACAATGTCTGTTTGGGGGAGTAGCGCATACAGTTATGTAAACCTGGATGTGACAGAGTAACAAATGCATGATAGTCATATTAACGTGTAGGTTAACATTGGCAACAGCTGTACCAGGCTAGTATGCTAATTTAGCATTAGCAGCTATATATACACCCTCTAATATTACTGTGTGCTCACATGTGGCACTTGTTCATGTTGCAGCAAGGCCCAACAGGTCAGCTGTGAGGTACATGAACTTACAACAGTGTGGTCCTTGTGTGTGTATGGCACACACATACAGAGAGATCTGTCTGTGTCAGATATATTAGCATCTGTACATGTGCATAGAGCAAGGGACATACTGCAACTGTTTGTGAAAGGTGGATATATATATATATATATATATATATATATATATATATATATATATATATATATATGTTGTTGAAGGTTATGTGCATATTTCTATGTAGGTTGTAGTGTGTGGCAGACCAGACAGCCTACAGTGCTGGTATATGACATGTGGTGGTTAAACGCTGTGGGTATGATTCGTCAGGTTTGCAGTGTTGCAGCCAGTGAGGCCTGCTAAAGCTACATGGGCTGAGAACACCTTCAATGCATTTCGCACAACACTGTGTAATATTATGACATAACTGTATACCTCACAGCCTTCCCATACTTGATATTCCCACCATAAAAGGTGGACTGTATATGTGCCTATACGTATATCTATATGTACACCAATGGATATTTATATGTATGTGTGCATATATATATATATATATATATATATATATATATATATATATATATATATATATATATATATATATATAGAGAGAGAGAGAGAGAGAGACAGGGTCATAATTACTGCAACAGATGCCTGGTGACAAAGCCATGGACTCAAGCTCTATGTTGACACTGCATTGGCATCCCTCCTTGAAAAAACTCAGTACCCATTAACTACCACATAGGTGGTAGTCTACTTAACACCGAGGGTGTAATAAGAGACCATGGGACACAAGTGGACAGTAGTCTCCCCTTTGATAGTCACAGTGCCACACTAGTCATGTAATCTGTCTATGTGGTACATGTCATCACAAAAGGTGTGTCATCCAGGGAAATATAGGTCAGCGTTCCCCTCTTCTCCACACACATAAAACCCATTATAGACTACAATGCCCCATGTGGTATGTACCTCACAAGACATCTACAGCAACTGGAAAGGACACAGACATACCTCACAAAGAGTAATACCGGCCTCAAACAGATGCCCTATGCAGACCGTCTCACAAAACCACAGCTAGACTGTGTTGCATACTGCCTACCCAGAGGTGACCTCTGCCTAACATGCAAAGCTATGTGAAACCCAGAGCTGTTGGACATGCTCCACGTAAACAGATCACAATCCCTATGAGCTACATGCTCCAGGGACCTAAACCTTGTCACCTCAATAAACAGCACATGCTGGAGGGATAGATCCCTATCTCAGAGACATCCCATACTCTGGATCAAACCACCTATCAATAGCAAATATAGCTCCTAATTGGCAGTCGTCATATATAATCCTGATGATTGTATGGGAGATAGGAAATACACCCCGGGGATCACCTCTGTGGCTCTGCTTGACAGGGCCACGTGAAATGAAATTGCCTGTGTGTCAAAGGCCAGAGCAGCGTATGGCTAGACATCTATAGGTCCTAGGGCCAATAGCCTATAACCTACCTATGAACCAATACACACCCACATGTACTTGTTGCAATAATTGCTATGTGAGGTTGACTGAGTGTGATGGTGAATGTGTTGGTGAATGTGTCAGAGTTCTGTATATGTGTGATAGCTAAGTGGGAAACTGTTTCTGTCATGGTATTATGTGTCCTAGCTGTGATCCCAGCAAAAGATGTGTATGCTATTGCTAGGCAGAAAAAGCAGTATGCCATATGGTCTGACGTAGTCCGTCGGTGTCGACTGGGGTGTCCCGTTGTAGGCTACAGCAGTACATGTATTCTTATTGAGTGTTACTGCTGGTGAATCCAACCCCTGAATGAACTGTAGTACTACCTGAAACTGTATGCCTAAACAGCACAGTATGGTGTATGTCCACATGTCTTGGAACCACTGTTTTGTTTGTTCCCCGTAGTCCTCACAGATGACATACCTCAGGCATAAGGTCTTGTAACTACTGACACACAGTACTGTATGGTACACAGGTAAAGGTCATGTGGGTTGCCATACCTTTGTGTCTGGTATGTATATCTGATGTGTGTGTGTGTGTGTGTGTGTGTGTGTGTGTGTGTGTGTGTGTGTGTGTGTGTGTGTGTGTGTGTGTGTATGCCTGTACCATGGCCTTGGTCATATGTGTGTTACAGGATATAGGTGCGTATCTAGCAACATGTATAGTGTAGTACAGCAGTATGCCACCTATATTAACGAGTGAGCACATATGTTAGACAGGGGTTTGCCATCAATGACTAGTGTGATATACTGGTAATACTGTAACTGGACTTTACAATCATTGCAATGGATTACATGTTACGTTATGCATTAGCTTGATATATACCCCCTGTGGCTAGGTGGTGCATTGTGTCGCATACAGTGTGCCATGTACTGTTGTATAGTCTTACATACTGGTTTATCTTTGTTGCTGTGCAAAACATGGTTTGATATATAGAGTGTGCCAGGCACTGTCAGGCAGTTGTGGGTTGAGCACTGATGTGTGGTATTGAAAGTGTGTATCCTTTGACAGCCAGTAGGTTGCTATAGATGGCAGTTAATTGATATCTGCACTTTAGAATGTTAAGTGTGCCACTTGACTTGCTCACACATATTGTTTCATTGTCTTCCAGGGTCATGGCCCACCATCGTAATCCCTCATATAGCCCAGCAGAGGAGGAAGTGATTACAGCCACCATGGTTCAGCACTACGGCCTGCTGTTCTCAAGAACCAGCCAGGACCAGCATGAGTGAACTGCACTGTGGCAAGACCTTGTCCGTAGGGTAAATGACATAGGCATGCATAACCGGACATATGAGCAGGTACGCCATCACTGCAGTGATTTAATTAGACATGTCTGGCAGCGTGCATCTGATATCCATGGACAACAGCTTGCCACAGGTGGTGGGGTAGCCATCCATCCCCCCCTCACCAGAGTGGAGGAGCTGCTCCTGAGCCAGGTGGCTCCTGGCCAACAACAACCACAACAACTAACATGCATCATCATGGAGGCCGGAGCCGCCCAGAAAGTTGACATGGAGCATGCAGGTAACATGGCATAGCTGTACACTACCTTACCTCTATTGGTAGATCATGCTTATGTGAGATGTGTACTGTGTAGTTACAGGATGTGGTGCCTAGTGTTGTGCAATAATAATAATTAGGAATATAATCTGCAGGCCTGTGACTGTCAACAGTCGTACTACTGTAAGACTGCAAACACACAGTAGCAATGCCACAGTTGTTGCCACTGACAAACTGTCTCATATCCTTGTAGGTCCCTCTGGTGTGACAGCAGGGCAGCAGACCCATGCTGGTGAGTGTGTTCTACATTTAATATTGCTAATTAAATATGCATGTCATAGGTGAGGTGTAGGCCATGTACATGTCACACACCAGCGCATAATGAATGCTGTGCATGTTTGCTGTGAGACTATGCACATCTCAGTAACTTGAGTAGCTGCCTCAAACACATGCAATACACAGAGCATCCCACACAATTGTGGCAACACTGTAGTAGACGTTGGATAGGCAGAGTTGATACACATGCACACAACATACACAACTGTGTCATACGCAGTACACGTTAACATGCTACACATGGTGTATTCAGACACCCACTGTAAGGTCACACTCCAGTATCCCAAATGTTATCCACACAGCACACATAATATACCTGAGGGGTAGAGGCCTCTCATGTGGCTGTGCGACACTCTTCAACACATAACACATTCATGTTAGGCAATGCCCCCTATTGGGCACCTTCCAAACCCATGTAACAACTGGCTGTGAAATGGTGAATGTAGCCATGGTACTGCAGTTCAGGTACAGCATGTAATGTGCTGGTCTGGCACACATTAGTAGCCTTGAGTGACCACATGATGCTGCATGATGATGGCTCATGGTACTACACCCCATCCAGTTACAGTGGCCACAGTACTACACATATCATGAATTGCTATGCACCTCAATGTTGTGTGTGTGCAAACATATGCAACTATAAACAATATGCATAGCAATCACCATTTGTACAAAGTGACACACATATGTCTTGTAATGCTATTGAGTGTATAGGTCACATGACACACATTGTGTATGTGTGATGTTTCATGTTGCAGTTGTGTGGTAGCATGCCATGTCATGGCTGGCACTGGCATGTTCACAATATGTCCTGCACTCACCATAACCACTGTACAATGGCTATGTTGAGCAATGGTATTCCATCAGGTATACATGCACCACTCATCCTGTGTGTATACATAGCATGCATGTGCTAAACCTGTGTCCACAATTATCCGCTCAAGACACAGATGCTCTAATCAGAAATGGATATCTATGTGACACACTGATACACATCCAGCCATGATATGTATACCTGTGACTGATGGTGCACAGGACATTGCAGAGCTTTTAATACTTGCATAGCAATGTTGTTTCCATGTACACATTGCATTCCAGGGTGAGGGCATTCACTGAACAAAACACACATGCATCAAAGCGATGTATACTGTTATTAGCAAGGGCTGTCTACACTCACACTGCATGCTGTTGAGCAGCACATGTCCTGCATGCTGTCACGTTTGATATAAATGTTTGGCTTGTGATACTGTACCCCACCATCACATGCTATTGAGTATGTTCGGGATTGCTGGTGGTGTGTGTGTGTCTGTCTGTTTTAGTGAGGAGTGTATTTGTGTGCATGTGTGCATGTGTTCATGTGTGCATCTGTTCATGTGTTCATGTGTGCATGTGTGCATGTGTGGATGTGTTCATGTGTTCATGTGTGCATGTGTTCATGTGTGCATGTGCACATGTGTGCATGTGTGAATGTGTGCATGTGGTCATGTGTTCATGTGTCCATGTGTTCATGTGTTCATGTGTTCATTTGTCAATGTGTGCTTCATGTTTGCATGTGTGCATGTGTTCATGTGTGCATGTGCGCATGTGTGCATGTGTGCATGTGTGCATGTGTTCATGTGTTCATGTGTGCATGTGCGCATGTGTGCATGTGTGCATGTGTTCATGTGTTCATGTGTGCATGTGTGCATGTGTCCATGTGCGCATGTGCGCATGTGCACATGTGTTCATGTGTGCATGTGTGCATGTGTGCATGTGTGCCGACATCATGTACAGGTCGTAAAGTGTGTTTCCTGTCTTCCTCTCACAGGTGCTGATTTTGGGCTGGTTCACTGCAGCAGAGAAACTGATGTCACTGAGCATAATAGTAATAATGATAATAGGTGTGTTGAGGTACAGGAATGTTTGCCAGGGTCTGTCGTTGGGCCAACAATCGACAGTACACAAGTGTCCACCCCATCCATGCACACAGTCATACTGCCAATACACCCATCACCAATGCCCTTAGCTGAGGGACAGTGTACAGCCAGTATTGGCCAGGACAGTGTGGTATCTATGGCACATGCATCCTGACACAGCAGCCATACCCAGATGTCTGGAAGGGTACCACATAGGCAGATGTCCAGGGGTTCTCGTCAGAGCACTGCTGCTCATCATACCACTGGCAGACGTGCCACAGGTCTTACAACCTCACGCATGTTCCAGGCTGTCATGGAGGCACAGGCACATATGGAACAGTACACCAGACAGGAACTAAGGGCACAGAGGGCACATAACACCACCATAATTGACAGTATCCATGACCTAGCATGTGCCATCCATCATTATACCAAGGTCACTGATAGACGTTGGGGTGAGACATTCGATGTCCTCCGCAATGTCATGTCCATGTGTCAGGACAGTGCGGGACGGTTGAGTCATTGATGTGGATGTATGCCAGCAACATCAGCAGCTGGCAGTCGCCACAGATGTCCCTCAAGTCACAGCCACTCCTGTAGTGCCAGTACCAGCCCCAGCAATGTTGGGGGTGGGCTGTCCATAGACCGTCCTAGAAGACCACGTGCACATGGCTCTGGACAGTCCCAGCAGGGACCTGGGTCCTGTGTACATCCATCTACCTCTGGGGATAGTATCCAGTCAGGCTTAGTACCTTCCAGGCACAGGTACCATATCTGTGGCCAGAGACAGTAATCTTTAAAGCCTGGCAGGTACAGTCTGTGGCTGTCCCACAAATACCCGTATATGGCAGCCACATGGTGGAACTGTGTGCATGGAGACACACATACACACATAAACAAGACACCTAGGGCTACCACATACCCGCACACATTACATCAACATTGGCCCATAGCAGTACTCTTGGCCCTCACACACACACACACACACACACACACACACACACACACACACACACACACACACATACATACACACACACACATACACACACACACAAACACACATGTCGATTGTATGGCTCACTGTAGGCCTCTGGCAAACCAACAACACACCCTGCGCATATGATGAAACCTGTGCCACCTCCTGTCATCTGTAACATTGATGCAGGAACAGGCTACCATGGTGCTGATGCACAGGGTGACTTTATAGCAGTATAGCAATGTTAGCATGTTGTCAGCAGTAGAGTGTAATGATATGCTTGAAGGTGTAGCTGAGCAGGCGTGATGCATTTAAGCTATGATTGTCAATGTTGTAATGTTTACACCAGGGTTAGTTCCCATAGTGTATTGTCCACCCACATGCCACTTGGCTGATGTGTGTAGTATTGGCAGCATGTGTTAGAGAGTGGACAGTAGGTGTGGGATGTGTGTAGCACAGATTTGCAGGTGTACATTTGTGAACATGGTGGAGGTGCACTGTCTGCATGTTCGTGCATAGTGGACACATGGGCAGGATGACATGCCCTGTATTACACAGTAACACTCCATAGTCTTGATTGGTGGCCAGTATGCATTGTACTACACACATTTCGGAACTTGACTACACATGTGTGTATGACATGGTTTGACACTGTGCTGTTGGTGATACTGTTACTATCTGTCATTGTTTTGCATTCTGGTAGTATACATAACTTCAACAGCCTGACCATAACCAATCGTTAGATGAAGTCTTCACAACTGACTCACAGATGTAGGAAACACAGTAACATTTGGATCCTTCAGGTACTATACTATGCCAGTAACCAGTGGTATTCACCTGCACCCATTATTGAGACCACTCCTGTTTGACATATAGCTCTCTTAGGTACAAGCAATCACAGTAGGGATATGTCCGTCCACGTCTGGTTATGCATACAGTGGCCTAGAATGCATTCTCCAGATGACACACACATCCTCCACAAGGGTATCACACAGACAGACCCCTGTTGTCAAACCCATGCTGTAAAGCTATAAGCCAACCAAAGCATAGACATCCACCATTATGGAACATAGTATCCCCACAGTACCACGTAGGTAGTAGTCACCAACAAGAAGAACAGGTACCAATGTGTACATGCAACCAAGTGGTACGTCATCTCTCCTTTGATAATCACATTTTCAAAGGTATTTTTGAATCCCTTGGTGGATCACATAAGCAATAAGGGGTCTGTATGCATATCCACAAAGGTTGTTGTACACCTATAATGAATAGCCATCATTGATAGACTTTGCTGCATTTGAACAGGTCTGACATATACCTCGGCCATAAACCCTCACTCACACAATTCTATAGAAACCGTAATGAGTGTGTGTGACACAGTTGACCTAGGCCAGGGATCACTGCAGTGGCTGGCCTTGTCACAAGCATACAGATGTGACATAAGGTCTGGAAAGCAGCAGCACACTCTTGAAAAGATGACAGATGTGTTCTTGGAGAAAGCAGGGTTCACACACATGCAATAATTGAGGTCACATATACGTGTATGTATTTGCCACACAGCTACCTCACATGTGCAATGCACATACTGGTGTCATACAGTAGTAAAAGCAAAACCCTCAACCCATTGACCAACAGTGTCACACACATAGAGTACACACACACTCACCAAGTGCAAGATTCAAACCCCTACCTAGCTACTTCATGATACTAAAGGAGCGTGTATTAACACGACACACTATACACATTACTGTGAGTTCTCTTTTCCACAGGTATATTTGTAGGATGGTGACATCATCAGACCTGACAAGGATTAGTATACCACTTTTAAGTTGTTTGAGTACTCTCCAAGAAGATCACACACAAACAGGCACACACTTGTCAAGTGCATGATTCAAACCCCTACCTAACTGGTTTATGATACTATAGGAGTACGCATTTACATGACACGCTATACACATTACTGTGTCTTCTTTTTTCCACAGGTATATTTGTAGGATGGTGACATCATCAGACCTGACAAAGATTAGTATACCACTTTTAAGGTGTTTGAGTACTCTCCAAAAAGGTTGCTCCTCTTCAGGGAGATCACACACAAACAAACATACGTTTGTCAAGTGCAGGATTCAAACCCCTACTTAACTGGTATATGATACTACAGGAGTATGTATTTACACGACACGCTATACACATTACTGTGTGTTCTTGTTTCCACAGGTATATTTGTAGGATGGTGACATCACCAGACCTGACAAAGATTAGTATACCACTTTTAAGGTGTTTGAGTACTCTCCAAAAAGGTTGCTCCACTCCAAGGAGATCACGCACAAACTTGTCAAGTGCAGGATTCAAACACCTAACTAACTGGTTTATGATACTACAGGAGTACGCATTTACACAACACACTATAAACATTACTGTGAGCTCTTTTTTCCACAGGTATATTTGTAAGATGGTGACATCATCAGACTAAAAGTAGGTTACATTAGGTGACACTGGGTGGGCTACATAGAAGGAATGTCTAAACACTTTGGCCATGTGATCATCAAAGGAGAGTTTACTATCTAACTGTGTCCCCAGGGCCTTCATGACTTTCTCCATACATACTGGAGTACCACCTATGTGGTAATTTGTTTGCATGTTGTTTTAGCCAAAGGGGATGACTATGCATTCTTTGGCATTCTTCTTGGGGCATTGTTTTGACACCAGGTATCTGTCTCTGTAAGCCTCTTCTGGAGGATGTGTGTGTCAGGCATAGAGTCAATTATGGGCCACAGTTAGCAGTCATCTGCAAACCTGTTCAGCCATACTCCTCCCATGCTTGTCTGTACCTCTGAGCAGTGTCTACTGAACAGGTGGGGTCCTAGGACCACGACCTGTTGGATGCCATTTGTGACTGTCTTAGACTCGGACATGGCACCCGCAACTCTGAACATGTGTGTTTGATCTGTGAGCCACTTGGCCACACATCCTGTGACATAGCTGTTAATGTTCAAGCTGGTAAATGTGTCCATGATGACAGAGTGGGGAATGGTGTAAAAAGTCCTGAGTCCAGGTGGGCTGTGTGGACTACTTTCACCTCCATCTATGTCCTTGGTAACTGTTTGAAGTAAGTCAACTATGTTTAGGAGGCAAGATCTGCCTTTAACAAGGCAAGGTTGAGTCCAGTGTCTGGAGGTCCCCAATGTCTCTGTTTATGGGTTCCATGACAATTTGCTCAATAGCTTTGTAGGCCATGCTGAGTAGACATATAGGGCAATGGTTTCCAGGTTCTGTTGTGGCACCCCCTTTGTGGAGCTGGATGACTGTTAGTGTATGCCATTCTTTGGGTACATACCCTGTGGTATGATTGAGTCTGGGCAGTGAATGTAGGTGAGGGTGTAGTTCCTTTTGGGCCTAGTGTAAGACGCAGCCTAGGACACCATCCAGTCCCAGTGATGATGTGTTCTTGGCTTTGGAGAGGGCTGTCTTTACCTGTATGTCCATGACATCTGGGACTCTGCATCCTTCTGTGATGGACACAGGCCCTTTTGGGGGTGATGGGGGGAAGTTTACACTGAACTTGTCCCCCAGGATGTGGGCAATGAGAGTTGGTTCAGTGTAGTCCTTGCCATTTGTCAGTAGCTGACAGCATATTTGGAAGTTGACACATACATGTCTGGTATAGCTACCGCAGGCATTGTAGTTGTTAGTCTTACAGTCCTTGGCAATTTGTCTTTTGAAACTGTCCTTGAATTATTTCATGAGCAATCATTGCTTCTTCCTAATAATGATCAATGATACCTTTCCTTTAGTGAAGTTGGCTCTATCAGGTGTTAGTTTCCTCCTTCTGTTGTCTAGCTTATTTATGGGCAATGACCACCAGATTGTTTTCTTATTTTTGGAGGAGTGCATCTGGGTTTTATTTGTGATGTCTCAATCCATGCATCCCTGTAGATGCTCATAGGATGCACTTGTAACTGATTTGGCAGATTGTATAACATTATCCTATAGCAAGAGGGCTTTGGAACTTTCCACTTTGGTCTTGGGAAGTGTGCAGTTTGCTTTTGAAAATGTCTTCACGGTGGTTTCTTTGACTGGGGGGGTGGGTGGGATGCGGATGTCCAGTGTGATTACTTTATGATCTGATATTACCAGCAAGGGTTTTATCTCTGTTGTGGAACACTGGTACCCCATGCTGGTGATGATCATGTTCAGTATGGTGTCACCTCTAGTGGGCATAGTGACCAGCTGTTCCAGGGTGTTAGAGCTTTTAAACTCTAGGAAACATTGGGCAAAGGACGTTGTACACAAGTAATTCTGCTACTCAATGTTTGGGTATTTGTAATCACCTCATACAATGGTGTTGGATAGGATATTTATATTTTCCACTGTTCTCAGGAATACTGAGTGAGGTTCCTGTGACAAGGTAGGTGATCTGTAGCAGGCTACAATCTGATCAGCAGCTTTTCCCAGTGTTAGTTGCACTTGCATGGTCTCCAAGGCCTCATGCTCTGCCACTAACCTGAAGGTGTGGGTATCCATAAGGTAAATGGGTACACCCCTTCCTTTTGTATTTCACTAGTGGTTTTGGGTCCGAAGGTCAGAGGGATTGTGAGTGTTTTACATGGAGCATGTCCGACAGCTCTGCGTTTGACATAGCTTTGTATGTTAGGCAGTGAACACATCTGAGTAGGCGATATGCAAGGGAGTACAGATGGAGCATTTTGAGATGGTCTGTGTATGGCATGTATTTCAGGCCACTAATGCTCTTTGTGAGGTATTGCTGCAGGCTTTCCAGTTGTTGTAGTTGTCTTGTGAGGTACATAGCAAAAGTGGCGTTGTACTCTATCATAGTTCTAGTGAGTGATGAGTAGTGGGGAACAATGTCCTCTTCTATTCTGCATGAGACACATTTTGTGATGAGGTGTGCCACATAGCAGGGTTTCCTGACTACTGTGGGGATGTGATTATCACAGTTGTGTCCAGTGTCCATCTATGACTCAAGGTCTCTTAGGTTCATAGGTTCATAGGTTCATACTAGGCCATCTGCCCTAGGGCATTTATAAGCCTAGCCAGAGTGTGTTTGACTTTCGCCACCCATTTCAAATTAATTTTGCTATGCCCTTTTTCGAGGTTAGTATACTGTGCCTCTGTCTAAAAGTGACACAGAAGTGATACCCGGGGTAAACCTACGATCTCCCATCCACTCATCAAGATTCCTCTTGAAGAGAGTCAATGAGGGACTCTGCCTAACCTGGACTGGGATTTTATTCCAGAGTGAAGGGAGCCTCTGGGTTATGAATCTGTCCCTCCAGCATGTCCTATTTATTTCAGTGCTGAGGTTCAAGTCTCTCGAGCGCATAGCTCGATGGGATTTGGATTTTCTGAGGTGCAGCATGTCCATTAATTCCGGGTTGGACATGGCTTTATACATCAGGCACAGGTCGCCTCTGAGCAGGCGGTATGCCACTGAGTACAGCTGGAGTTTCTTTAACCGGGCAGCATATGGCATCTGTTTGAGCCCTTTGATTCTCTTGGTGAGGTACTTTTGGGGTCTTTCCAGTTGCTGCAGGTGTCTGGTAAGGTATATCCCAAAAGTGGCATTGTACTCAATTATGGGCCTGATGGGGGATGAGTAAAGAGGCACGATGATCTCCCCTGATCTAGATGTGAATCCCTTCATGATTAGGTGGGCTATATAAAATGTTTTTCTAACCACTTTGGCCACGTGGTTGTCAAATGAGAGATTTCTATCAACTTGGGTCCCCAGGTCCCTAATTACTTCTTCTGTACTTAATGGATTACCACCTATGTGGTAATTTGTGGGCACTTTATTTTTGCCAAAGGGGATGACTATACACTTTTTGGCATTTAGCTTGAGGCCATGGCTCTGGCACCAGTTGTCTGTTTCTATGAGGCCCTTTTGGAGGATGCTTGTGTCGGCTGGAGAGTCGATTATGGCACCCAGTTTGCAGTCATCTGCGAACTTGGTCAGCCACAGTCTTTCCGTGTTGGCCTGTACCTCCGAGAAATATATACCGAACAAGAGAGGTCCCAGGACTGAGCCTTGTGGGACACCACTTGTAACTGGTTTGGAGTCTGACATGGCTCCAGCAATTCTAACCATGTGGGTTCTGTCCTTGAGCCAGTTTGCAACCCATCTAGTGACATAGGGGTTTATATTTAAGCTGGTGAGCTTATCTATAATGCCCGAGTGGGGTATTGTATCGAAGGCTTTTGCAAGGTCCAGGTAGGCTGTGTGGACCACCTTCCCCTCGTTAATGGCCTTGGTGACTGTTTCAAAGAAATTGATCAGGTTTAAGAGGCAGGATCTGCCCTTAACAAAGCCGAAATGGGTAGGATCCAGTGTCTATAGGTCTCCAATATCTTTATTTATGAGGTCCATGATGATCCTTTCCATATCTTTGCAGACCAAGCTAGTCAGGCTTATGGGGTGATAGTTTCCAGGATCCGTTGAGGCACCACCTTTGTGGAGAGGGACCACTGTTTCTGTATGCCACTCTTTGGGTACATATCTTGTAGTAAGGCTGAGATTGAACAGTAGTTTTATGTTTGGGTTTAGCTCTTCTTGGAGTTCATGTAGGACGCAGCCCAGGACACCATCTGGTCCCATTGATGCTGTGTTTTTTGCTTTGGAGAGGGCGGCTCTTACCTGACCATCTGAGATGTCAAGGGGAATCACTCTGCTGGGATAGATATTTGCCCTTTTGGTGGGGAGGGGGGGAGAAGTTTGCACTGAGCCTGTCTTGTCACATTTTCAGTGTTAAGTATACTACCATCTATGTTGTAGTTCTTGGCTGCAGAGTTTTTAACAAAGGGGATGACAATGCACCTTTTGGCATTGAGCTAGAGCCCATGGCTTTGACAACAGCCATCTGTCTCGGTGAGGCCCTTTTGTAGGATGTCCACATCTTTAGTGTTTACAATTATGGCTCCTAGTTTGCAATCCTCTGGATGCTTCAGTAGCCACAGACCTTCCATGTTAAAGTTTACTTAAGGGAAGTAGACACTAAACAGGACAGGACACAGGACTGGACCTTGTGGTACTGAACTCATCACTGGTCCAAAGTCATACTTGAAGTCTGCTACTTTCACAGTGTGTGTTCTGTCAGTAAGCCTGTTGGCAACCGATCTTGTGACATAGCATTTTATACCTAGTTTAGTGGGTTTATCTATATTTTCAGTGTGGGGTGGTGTTGTAAGCCATGGCAGGATCAACATAGTATGTGTAAACCACCTTACCCTTGTCCACGGTTCTGTTGACTGCTTCAATGTCATCTATCAGGTTTAGGTGACATGATCTGCATTTTACAAACTCAACATGGTTGTGGTCCAGGGTTTGGGGATTACAAAAGTAATTTTTTATATGTTGTATGATGATACATTCCATGGCCTTGAAGAGCGGGCTCATCAGGCTAATTGGGCACTACTTCCTGCGGTCCGTGGTTTCTCCACCCTTCTGTAGTGGGATAACCGTCACTGTGCACCATTCAACAGGCACAAAGCATGAGGTGAGGCTATGACTGCACATGGTACATCAGTGTAGTGCCTGTTCGTTCTGTGGTTTGTGTGGAACACAGCCTGTGAAGTTATCTGGTCCCATGGCTGCTGTGATACTGGCTTTGGAGAGTGTTTTTTACCTGTGCAGCTGTGATGACAGCAAATTTGCAGTTTTCCATTATAGAGATGTGCTCTTTCATGGGTGAGAGGGGGTACAGTTAACACTGATCCTATCTACCAGGATGTTGGCAATATCAGTTGGGTCTGTATATTTAGTGCCATTGAGCTGTAACTCAGAACAGATCTGAGTGTAGCCATGACATGGACCTGTCTGTTGGGCAGAGATCTCCTGAGTAGACAGTATGCAACGGAGTACAAATTGGGTTACATTCAGTCTTGTTGCATGTGGCAACTGTTTGAGGCCAGTAATCCTCTTGTTAGGGTACTTCAGTGGTCTTTCTGGCTGCTGAACGTGCCTAGTCAGATTAATCGCAAGTGTGTTGTGGTACTCTCTAATGGGTCTGGTGACTGATGAGTAGTGGGAACCTCCTTTGACCTACATCAACAGACCTTGGCAGTTTGTGTGAACACATAGCATGATTTTCTGGCAACTTTGTGAATGTGTTTCTGGAAGTAGAGATGTCTATCCACATTTGTCCATAGTTCCCTTATTATCACCTCCGTATTTGGCATGTGTGTGAGCATGCCCAGTATGACCTTTCAGTATGTTGTTGCCTGACATTTGCTTCATTTATTTAAGTGTGTGAGCATGCCCAGTATGACCTTTCAGTATGTTGTTGCCTGACATTTGCTTCGTTTAAGTCTCTGAGCATGCCCAGTATGACCTTTCAGTGTGATGCTGAATGAAATCCACTACATTTGTTGGAGTGTGTGAGCATGCCCGGTATAGACATTTATACTATATGTGTATGGATGGGGGAGGTTACCCATATGCCTCTTGAGGGCCATGTTACTGCATTTCTTTGTGTTTGCATTAGTGTACAATTGTCCTGCTGTGTCTGTGTCTGTGTCACAGAATTGCTGTCATGGCTTAGTAGTTCAGTACCGTGACTATAATGCACAGTATCCTGGGTTCGAGCCCTGTCACTGCTTTTTATTTTCATGCTGGGCAGACCAGACTGCTTAAGGGACAGTAAAGCAAATATGAGCATGTTTACCTGACTTTGCTCAAATTTGCCCAACCTTGGCCAACATTGCTCAACGTTGCCTGATGTTGCGCTAGTTAGCACGGGCAATTTTGTTTACATATACTAAATATTGGTATAAGCTGCTTAGCACTGCTTTATATTGCTTAAAACATGGCAATCATGCCTCAGGTGGTGCTGCAGGGCTGCTTATGTTGGATGCACATACTACACTCCCTATACATGTTTGGAAACAGGTAGTGTCAAGTTAGACATCCCTTTTATTTTATGTGCAAGTCAGAGAGAGGTATCATTTCCGGGGTTCCTACTGAGCCAGTGTATGTGCTATGTGTTGCCTCTTTGCCAAGGCCATGGCATACTGGGCACACCTCCTTCTGCCTACTGGGGCAGGCTCAGGTTGTTCCTCCTCTGAGTCATGCTGTGCCTGTGCATGCCTTGGCAATGGTGGGGGGCTGTTTGGCCCTGCCCCATGCTGTTCCTGCTGCAGTTGTTTTTGCAGGATCATATTGTGTAGCATGGCACATACCATGACAATTTGGGTACATGTAGTTGGTGAGTAATGCAAGGCTCCACCAGATGTGTCCAGGCACTGGAACCATGACTTGAGCATCCCAAACACATGCTCGATTACATTTCATGTTTGTGCGTGTGCCTCATTATGGAGTTCTTGTTCAGGTATGTGTGCATTTCTGAAGGGTGTCATCAGCCACGGCTCCAGTGCATATCCAGCATCCCCCACTAGGTGACCATCAGGGATGTCCCCATTGGCAAATGTCTGGTACAGCTGCGTCAGATGCCAGATATGGGAATTGTGGTAGCTTCCAAAGCAGCACACACATTCAATATTATGCCCTGGGCATCGCACACGACCTGGCAGTTGATGGAGGGGAAGCCCTTGCAGTTGATGTAGGCCCTACCCCACTCACCGGCTGGTGCTTTGATGTGTATGTGCATGCAGTCAATTGCACCCACTACCTCAGGGTATTCTGCTATTTGCTGGAAGAGATGCATTTTGTTGGCCAATACCTCATGGGAATTGGGGAAGTATACTTGATCACCGACATGTGCTGACATGGCATTCAGGAACTGGTGCAGTACCCTGGATGCTGATGCCTGTGATATCCCCATCATATCACCAGTTCATCTCTGGAAGGTACCTGTTGCTAGTATTCTTAGGCCAACACATACCTTGGTTTCCACTGGGATTGGTTCCCCTCTGTTGGTTCTGTGTGTGAGGCGTGGCCTGCACAGCTCAACAATTTGCTGCAGGAGGTCTCTGTCCACTCTATAGTGCTCCACTATCTCCAGCTCATGTAGCCCCTGGTAGGTTGCCCTGGGTCTGTACACTCTTCTCCGTTTCCTCACTGTGGGTTGCTCAGCAGCATTCACATTGGCACCACCCTCAGCATCTTGCACATGTAGCCTTATAATAGCAATGGCAGCCCCTAACATTTGTTTGTCTCAGTTGAGCTTTTTAAGTTTTCACTTCTCTTTGTAGACTGCAGTGTTGCAGTGTTTCTCACAAAAACATGGGGGAATGTTGTTTGCAGAGTTTTAAGTGCTGGGATGGGCTGGGCTAGTGTACTGCCTGTGTAATTGGCTGATTCTGATTGATTTCACCTGGCAGGTCTGCTAGTTCTCCTTGCTTAACTTTCTACTACATCTTTTCCTTCCTTTTCCCTTTCTGTTTCCACAGGGGGCAGCGACCCCCAAACAAGCGCAAACACACGCACACGAGTTCACACACACGCACAGTCTTATGCAGGCTTACACAGGCTTACATGGGCGCATACACTCGCACACAGGCTTAGATGGGTTTACAGGCGCGCACACGTGCGCACACAGTGTAAGCATCTTTGCAAGAAACTTTGGTGATATCCACGGTGTACACCTTCGGTTTCTGAGTTTCAGTTAAGACAACTGTAGACACGCCTCTTCCAGTCCTGAGTCACTTACAGCAAACACATGCCACTCTGCTCCAATAAGCTTACAGTGTTTGATACATACCCCCTCATGATATCACCTATCTTCTACTCTGTTACTCCCCTAATCCTACTCTTACACTCTAGGGACATGGTTCACATGGCAGGCAAAATTGGGATTCACTATCCTTATCCTCATTTGCATAGGATTGCCTAGTAATGCTTGGTTACATCTCTCAGAATGAGCTTTCCCCTTAGCAACCACTACTCAGTAGCCATGTTGTCTTCAGCCTGCCATTCACCTGCATGGCAGATGAATATTTTTAATAAAATGCCTATTTTTGCCTTTTAAAGTTCTTTTTCTGGTTTTTAGAGCACCGCACGTTTGCACGGCACTGCGCTACGCTTAAACATCGAAGATCGAGGAAAAAAATGTATATTTTATTATTTTGCAATGTTTAAAAATGCCAGTGGCCTTATATTTGACCATTGGCATGCTTCCTCAACTGGATGCATCCTTTATTTGGAGCTGTCATAGCTCCGTTTTGCTATTTGCAAAACGGTACTCCGTTACCAACTGAGTACATTTCTGCAAATAACACTACTCTTACTCGGACAGGTTAGTGTTTCCTGGATCACAAATTTACCTCATTTGCATAGCTTTCAGCAGCAAATGAAGTAATTTGCATACCACGACGCTGTCCGTGTAAGAGGAGTTTTAGGAGCTCTCATGCACGCCCCTGCTGGCTGTTGCTGGATCGCTCGGCAGACATATTGGCTGTCTGGAGTCTTACTCTACTCTTAGACTCCGTGCAAGCTTTCGTGAATCCAAACCAATGACTATCATGTCTGAAAAGTGTTCAGGGTCAAGAGATTCAGATCTAGGAAAAGTATAAGATCAGTATGAAAGATGCAATTAATAATCTGTCTTTCTGTGTCTGTTGTTGGAGTACCTGCTATAGAAGCTCACTGATTCAATTACGCCACCTTCAGCCAGAATGAAATCAGTCTTATTTTCAGCCATGCTAATTTTAATCAGAAAACAAAACAAAAACATTAGTGATTGAAGGACAGGTATATATCATCTCTGATGTTCCTACTTTCGACAGTGTTGTTCCCTCCAGCAATCTGAGATACCAGAGTTATGGCCAAGCAGAACTGTAAAGTGGATTTGAGTCATTGATTGATTACAGCCTCTCAGCTGTATAAGCAAGGCTTATCAGTGACTGAAAGGTGGCAAAGTTTTTATTTATTTATTTATTCATTTACTTATTCATTGAAACAAACTGACCAACATCTGCATGTTGATTGCTTCTTAAAAACCTTAAAGCATTGGACTGTGTGAGGAGTCCACGCTATGTTAAATGGATTTTCCTGCAGTAACCACCAACTGTTTGTGTATGAGGCATATATGCTTTTTCCATCAGAATATAATTGTAGATGTTGCTTTCTGTAAAGCCATTACTTTGTTTTTCATGTGCAGCACTTCATACACCATTCATTGAATTACCTTCCACCAAATAAGCAGCATCCTTACCTCAGCTTACTCATTTGTTCAACAAGCTTCCTCCAGCTGCTCATTTTCCTTTCCCCAGCTCCTTGAAATGAACATCCAGACAACAGAGGGGGAACAGAAGAGAGCTAGCCTGTCCCTCTTCTCCACCAACCAGCCTGCCCAGGCTGTTCCCCCTCCCTTCTACCCAACCAAGTACCTCCCATAATGGGAAGAGTTAAGCCAAACATCATTTGGTGTACCCATCATCTGGAAAGCCTTAGAATCCTGCATACCAGCCCTGAAACATGCCCTAATGAAACTAAAAAAAGTAGGGTTACCCATGATTCCACTGTACCACCAGGACATCCAATCCAAGTGAATACATTTTTTAGACCACTTCCTTCCAGCCACTAATTATGGCTCAACCTGAACAGAATGACAACCTATAGCCACAACTCTGTCAACTGTAGCATATCACCTTAGCCCACCAAACTACGCCATTTTGGCTATGCATTAACCTGATTACTGTAGGGAATAGCTTAACTCCAAAACTTTAATGCCCTAACTCTGAATGGCAGAAAACCAGCACCCCTTGACCTAGTTCTTGAAAACTCACCTATGCTCAGCAATGAAGTACTCTATGTGCCCAGCCATAAACACCCCCAATTCACTCATTACCAAATGACAATCCATACTAAAACCCAGGCCACCCCACTCAGAACCTCCTAGCAACTGTCCAAACTAGAACACTCAAACTACTAACCATTCTTAACCACTGTTGGAACACAGAGCTCTAATACGCCTTAATAAGGTAATTACTCAGACCTTCATTGTGCTCCATCCCAGTGGCAAGAATATCCATCCTATCAAAAAGCATCACCTTTCAGATCCCCTTTATAAGCCACCGCATGATGTCTTCTGCACTTCAGCAATCTGCAAAGAAAAAAAAACCCAATAAATTCTATGTGAACACATACCATTACTTAACATGGAGGCACTGACAAGGATCCCTGCCACCCCTATCAAGTGTTTGCCAAACTCTGCACCAAAATATTGGACCAGTCCCCTCTTTTATTTATTTTTTTTTTACTCATATCCCATTGGACATGAGTGATAAGTGCTACCCACAGAAATAAGAGCCAAACTTGTCTAGCTTGTAATCGCCCCAGAGCCAGTAGCCTAATGACTTCCTATGATACTAGGAGTGTTGTGACTCCAATGCACCTGCCTGAAACCCATTCACAGTGGCGTACCTTAATGAGCACTAAATAAAATGCATTACCTGTAACCTCATCAGGCCCACTGTAGGTACCTTTCAAACATTGATCTAACATATTAAAACAGTTAATAGAACAGATTGTACAACCAATTAACCCTGAGATCACAAACTGAAATGCCTGTCCTTCTCTGGCTAGCAGTGTAAATCCTCTACCAAAACTCAACAACTTTGAAATCCACTTACTTCAGTCAGTAACTGATGCCCACTTGTGCTCCCCATGTGTAACCTCCTCACTCGCAACTGCTTCCATCATCTGCGAACTCACTGTGTAGCGCCACAACTAGTACTCATCACACCACCATCTGCAACAAAAAAGACAAAAGTAAATCCTCTAAGATGTAAAGAGAAGGCTCCACCTTCTACCTACCTATTCCACATGATAGCAGCAGCATTCCAAAACCCACATCTGCAAGAAAGAAAAGACATGTAAATCATCTAAAATACATAACGCACATTTCAAGGCATCTTCAAAAACAACCAGTCCTGTCAACCTGGGAAGGATTGTACCACCACCACACACATTTATGCCAAAGTAGCCAACACTGAAGCTATGCTTTCAACGAACCTATCAAACACCCACTATAAATTTAACTACCCGTCGAGTATGTTACAACTAAACCCCACACCTGAAGGGACCTATCAATATCCACCACCAGGGTAACCTTGGCGATTCCATACTACATCACTTAGCACAGTGTATGGATGTTGGACCAAAGCTATGCAAAATCTGTACTGATGAAAGGTGTAACTCACCCCTGTAATTCCCTTCAATTAGAAATGGTCTGAGGAAAAGACTGAAAATATGAAGCAAAATTGTAACACTCTGCGAAAATCTACACCTGAGTACAAAGCTCGCTGCATCAAGAATAAACATTCCCACCTCAACCAAACATATTCAACTGACAAGCCTAAAGAAAAAGAATTGTGACATCCCTTGGGATTCCAGCTAAATTTCCTAGGAAGAGACTTCTCCACTGACATTGCCTCCCTTGAGCCACCCTTACAGCAGTGACAAATGTAGTTTCAAATGTTGTGGTGTCTGTTTATGCTGTAAATGGCAGATCCCGAAAGATGATGTGCAGCCATTGAGTGTACCCTTTCACTTATCCCGGCTGGCCAAACCTTCCAATCCGTAGTATCACACTCTGCCCCTGCATGGAGGCAACTGTTCCACTGGTCGACTTTCATCTGCTGCAGAGAAAGTAGGTCTTGTTGAACCGCTGTTAATCCAGCAAATGTTAGCCATACCCCTCTATCTCTAAACACAAGAACTAACAACAAATGGGACAAAGTTGAATGTACTGCTCACAAACTATGATAAGAGGATCAAACAAAATGTTTTGCATTATCATGACTTTCCGAAGGGTATGGAGTCCGCAACCTAAGTGTCTATCATTATTTCCTAACTGCAACCTTTAAATGTGAAGCTATGCCTGATGAGTCCTTTTTGCCACCGATGTAAGCAAGCCACAACTGCATAAGTAAACTAGTAAACTGAAGCCATGAGACATTCCCCACAAACTTGGAATCAACCACCCGTAGATGCCTGCCTTAACCCCCCAACAGTCGCTAGCACCACTCACGCATGCATGGCCACCAAACCTTCATGAGGAAACCCACGAAAACAGGCACAGTCTCCTCAAGAACCCAAAACAGCAGCCAAACACATTCACCACCACCATGAGAATGAGGCAAGGGACAAACAATGCCACCCACGGACCGTAGGCCAATTGCCTGAGAACCCACCCCAACTCCATCCCGGCTCATAGAAAAATGCAGCATCATGCCCAACAGCTTAGGTCCAAACCCACATAACAAAATCTCTGGACAAGGCCACAAAGAAAAGCACCCTCCAAGTCCAATGCCAAGCACAAACATCAGCCTATTCAGCCTGAGAAACACCACCATCAAACCACAAACACTAGCAGGGTGAATCATGAAAACATATGCATTCAAACCTGTCTCAAAGCATCACCCTTCTCCCTCCACATGTTCCCAAATCACTCCTTTGTCCCAACCAACTGGGACTGACCATGGAGCACCCGATGAGAGTGTGCCTACAAAGTCACCATAGGGATCATCTTTTTTTTTTTTTTTTTAAGGGGGGACCACCATCACAAACTCAGTCACAAGCCAATACTTGGTACACCAGTGTAGCATGGAAAGGCCTGCCTACAGAACACAATTAGCTACCAATATCTGTATACAATCAGATAGATGTCAATCCCATTCTGCAAGACAGCCCCAAACCACTAATTCAACCAGACATGAAGCCCCTGGTCTCCCTAAACAGTGACTAACTGCCAAGTGCACCCATGAATACAAAAACATACACAAAGTGAGCTGCCAATAGAAAGTGGCACATCTTCAGATGCCACTCTCAGACAGATTGCATTAGTCTGAATTTGCAGAATGGTAGGAAGTCTGAAACCGAGCATCTGTTAAAGCAATGCCCTACCTCCCTTCCTACCTGCAATCTTGCTCAAATTTGGCTGAATAGCCTATCTAATGGAAGTTATCGGAATACTGGGGCTTACCTAACTATGGCTGATGATTAACACTGCACTACGCATGTGCAGTAATATCCTTTACTCCACCATAGTTGGGGCCCACAAAAAGCCCCTGACAGCATCAACTGAGTGTCCCCTTCTCTCTTTCTTTCCTTCTTCCATACACATATCAACCTGTACCCAAGGCAGAGAAAACCAAAATGCAGGGCTGCAGTGCTTCCCAGGTCCAACGAAACACACTGGCCCTCCGCCCCCAGCTGAACCACTGAGAAGTCACTGCAGGACAACCAAGCAAGACCTCAAAAGAAACCACCACCCCCACCATACACCCCCACCCCGGGCAATGCTGAAATGCTCAGACTGGCATGGGTGCTCCAATCCCAGCAGCTGTGCTTGTGTCTGGAAACAGCCTGGAGTCTTGATAAAGACCAATTTTCTTGAAGAGAGGTAAGCCCCCACTAGGTCTAGGAATCTCTGAGCACAACCAACTGCAAAGGCACAGGCACACGAGTTTATCAAATCAATATGTCATTATGGTCAAAGTACATCAAGGAATCTTTCTTGGCCCTCTGGGGATATACAAACCATCCAGTAATAGGCTACCCATTGACGATTCACTCTGTTCAGGCCAAGCTGAGTTCAGTTCGCGGGCCTCTGGGAAACTGGCCAGTGGAGTCACAGTCTCCAACAAATAAGAAAACTCCACCACAGCTTCCCCAAGGCCTGAATGCATGGTGCACAGAAAACCCAGGCATGGAAGGAGTGCCATCTACTCAGCGAAAAGCAATCTATGAATGTGCTCAAGTTGCTGCAAAGCTGAATGCCTCAGGAATGTGACACCAAGACTCCTGTCACAAAGATGAGATACCTTGATGTAGTCAGATTTGGAATCCCAGCTTCAAGCATTTTTTGTGCCACATTGGAACATCCAGTAGAAGCACCGAGCCTAAAACTGCTCTGTGGAGGCAGCAAAGTGCCCAGCCCTGTGGTGCGCACCTGTTCCCCGAATATCCATGCGAGTAACCACTCTCACCACATCAAGCACAACCTGCCAATCCAATCCCACCCCCTGCCCGAGGATAGACACATGCACATCACCCCACCAAGCCACAATCTCTGTCCTCCATCACCTATCCATTCATGTGAATATACATAACTGCATTAAACTCTTTTTTTTTTCTTCCCCTTTTATACAAACCCCAAATGGACAGTGCATGTGCACTGCCCCCACCACCAGAGCATACCCGTAGTCCACAAAAACACTCGCAATGCACACCGATTGGCCACCACAGCAGGAAAGAACAGAAACTTATCCTAACCAATGACAACACTGCACCCACCCAAGCCAACAGCCATGGCCTCACCAGCAACGACCACAGTGGTGAACAGCAACCGAGAAAAGCCAACATGGGACCCACACTCCTGAACTGATGCTGGAAATCCAAACAAATGCATCTCCGACAGACCTAGCACGCAAAGCCAACTCAATGACCAACACATTAGGCAGCCAGTCAGCAAATCAATGGATGTGCAGTAGCATGCCTCCCCTGCAGGACCCAAAAAGCCACCCCCCCAAACCACCACGACACAGCCCATGGCCCAAAACCACACACCAGAACTGCCCTTCCCTGCCAACCAAAACAAAAACAACATTACACAACTACTGCCAACCAAAACCCAGTTAATGAACACAACCCACCTCTTCCACAGACCACTAGTCCAAGGCCTACCTGACCACACTAACACCCACAAGTCACCATGGACGCAGAACTTGCTGTAACAAGTTCACACCAAAATGTGATTGTTTACCCAGCTACACTTGTCTAAACCTCTTAAGCCCCTCCCTACCCTTATTTCATTTCCTCTCAATCCTCCCTGCCTCCACTTAACCCTTTCACTTTCCCAACTCACTTAACACCACTAATATCTATCTAACCCCTCATGAAGATGTCCTGGGACAACTTGGTTTGTTAACAAAGAAACACTTTCCAACCACAGTTCTGAATCTCTTCTATTCTGAGTACGAAAGTATCCAAGAAAACAAATAGAACAAGAAAAAATCACTTTATTAAAACAAAGCTTTCGGGAATATCCCTTCCTCAGTGTTAATTTAATACATTTGAATTTAAATACATATATATATATATATATATATATATATATATATATATATATATATATATGTACACAATACATCAAAACCACCTGACACAGCCATCCTATAAAAACACAGTATAAGAACGGATTAATTAACATTTAAAATTATATGCTTCCATTAAAAAGGGGAGCTCAAGTAAAATGTATGGGGGGGATTCAGTAATCCTCCGTGTAAGACTAACCAAGTCTTACTCGGAGACTGCCGTCTAAGACTATGACGTCAGAGCGCCATGCATATCCATGAGGGCACGCTGACTCAACTGGAAGGCTAACATGGAGTGTGTAAGACTGCAGGGGGCGTGTTGGACTGCCGAGCAGTCCAAATATACACGCCCCTGCAACCATATAAATGTGAAAATGACAAGTGCAATGAGCGAGTCCGCTGAAATGTACACATAGCAAACACTACACATCCCCACATACTAAACCATTTTGTAATTGTAAAATGTAAACTAATTTTTTTTTTTATAATTCCCGATATAGCTGCCCGTATTTGCACGTGTTTGCGCGTGTGTTCCCATTGCTTAGCTACAGTTAGCAATTTTGACATCGAAGAGCATAATAAGAAATGTTTATGCAAATTAAGCCAAATAGCAATAGCATAGTGGTAGAGCCTTCACACAAAGGGGAGGCATTCCCGGTTTAAGTCCCACCACTCCCCTTTCGATTTTATGTTTTAAATTAGTATATACAATAATTCCTGACATATACAAATTAAATTTTAGTAAAAAGCAATGAAATGGCCTCTGTATTAGTGAACAAAATGTATATATATAAATATAAGAAGGTGAGCAGCATTAGGGATATTGACATATAATTGCCCATAGCTAAGCAGCATTGTACCCAGTGCAATATAGTTGCCCATAGCTAAGCAGCATTGTACCCAGTGCAATATAGTTGCCCATAGCTAAGCAATGCTTTACCTAGCGCAATATAGTTGCCCATAGCTAAGCAGAGCTTTACCTAGTGCAATAGGTTTGCGCAGAACTACGCACCACGCTAACCAGCGCACCGTCTGCAATGTCGGGCAACGTGGAGCAAAGTAGAGCAACATTGAGCAAAGTCACCTAAACACAGCCACACCCCCTAGCCTGTCTGGACAGTAGTACAATAAAAAGCAATGACAAGGCTTGAACCGGGGACACTGTGCACCATAATCAAAGTACTGAACCACTAAGCCATGATAGCTTAGCATAAACATGCACTGTTAACATATATATACTTATAAATGGAAGTTTAACCATTGTTAAGCAGGTTTGCTGTTAGCTGAGAATTTTCAAAAACGGCCAATTACAAATAAGTGAGGGAAATGAGGCATATTTAAGCTCCATAGGCGGGAATACTCACCATAACTGATTGTAGTTCCCATCTGTAGTCAGAATGGCCGGTGCTGGAGAGGGTACTTCCTTTCGAGCGCAACGGTGGGGCATCGAGGAGTCAAAATACATGGTTTGGCTCCTTGTCCACCATCATGAGTCAAGACTCCTGCAGGGCCAGTTTCAAGGGATGGAGTACAAAGCGGAGGCTTGGAACTGGTTAGCTCATGATCTCACCAGTGCCACAGGCGTCCCTTGGACTGGTGAGCAGGTCCATCACCACCATGTAGACCTGAAGAGACGGAAGCAGGACCTACTGAACTGATGGATACAGGAGGCCCATGACATACAAGACGCCCCACTACTGAGTAGGTAGCCATGGAATGAAGTACGTAAGAAATGCTATTGTAGTCTATATAATGGATAGGTATGTCTCAATATCCCTTCATTTACTTCACAGCTGCAGGTGTCCGTGCTGTAAATCAGCAAGCCTATGCAAATCGGCTACTAAGGCTGCACCACCAGGCAATTTAGTAATTATTCTGCGTGTATTGTTATATAAAATAAGTGAGAGAGCCTGAAAAAAAGTGTTGCAGCCCAATAATAAAGCCATAAAATGCCCTGAATAATTTCTCTGCATGTACTGTTATATAAAATAAGTGAGAAAGCCAGAAAAAGAGTGTTGTAACCCATTAATAAAGGTAAAATAAGTCCTGAATAATATCTCTGCATGAAAAAGACTGTTGTAACCTATTAATAAAGGTATAATACGTCTTGGATAAGTCTTCTGCATGCACTGTAATATCAAATAAATGAGAGAGCCTCTATAAAAGTGTGTAATGTAATTAATAAAGGTATAATACCTGGAGTGTGTCCGTGTCACTTACTTTGAAATGTTGTTGTACTCTTGCATTATATAAATAGTACTGTTGTATTAAGCGCTGTCAGCCCACAGGTAGGCAGTCCCATATAGAGTGGATGAAGGAAGTGCCAGTAGCTGTGAAGCATATATACAGTCCTCAACAGTTGGTTAATGGCTGGCATGCATAGGTAAATCTGGCACACAAGTAGTTTGTTAATGTGTTCCCCAGAAATGTGAGTGTGCTGCTAGAAATGTAGGGGGCTGTAGAAATATAACTGAAAATGTCACGTGAATACATCCAGATATGTAGATATATAAATATAAATAAAATAAATAAATACGTAGCAGTAACATCTGCATCCTGGACAGTTAGTATGTCAGATATAGGTCAGGTATATAATGAGCTAGCCATGTCAGATATAGGTCAGGTATATAATGAGCTAGCCAAACCCAATACGCAACCTAATGCACATTGCCTAGTGTAATAATACATGTAGGGGATATACACCTGCAGTCAATAGGAATGTAGTGTAAACTATAAGTACATATAAGATGTTAATGGCGGGATCTTTTTATACCCTACTGCATGTGCATAAACAATGCAATTCCACACCTCAATGGGTATGTGTAATCTCAAAACATTTGTTGGGACATATGTCCTATTGTTCTATAAATATCTGCATTTACTTTGATGCATGTGCCCTGTTCAAACACCACAATCTTGGTGGCCTGTTGCCACCAATCATTCCTGCATGCTGTTGGAATGTCCACTGTTGTTCAATATATGCATGTGTTATGCTTGCTGTTCAACTGTTGGAACCCTGGTGTGTTGGGTTAATGGGAATATTACTGCATGCTGTTGCAACTAATTTAGAATGCTGTTGTCTATGTTGTCATTAAATACACCTAAACACAGAACATATAGGAAGGCTGGTCCCAGCGGACCCACCTGTCCCTCCTCAGCTGGCGATTGCACCTGGCACCAGCAAGTCCGGTGCCCAGCCCAGGCCTCCCTCCTCTGTTGGTTCTGTGCCACCTTCGGGTGGAAGAGCTGCAGGGGATGGGGCTTGTCCCCCCCCGTGTGAGCGTGGGTGGAGGAGGGCCACCTGTCACCCTCCAAAAGGTCCGGGCTGTGGTGCGTAGGGAGATCCAGTGTTCAGTCGCTGATCCCCTACGCCAGCTCGAGGCAAGAGTGGCACAACTCACGGGTGAGCCTGCCCCTCCTACACAGCCCCCAGCACAGCCACCCTCCGGGCTGTGAAGGTACAGTGGTAACTGCCCATGGGTGGGGATCTCAGTTACACTGTTATCATCTGTGGGCTCATGGGCTTGAGATTTCCAAACATCCTTCCCCGTCAATTGTGTTCACCCACCCCATGTGTCATATTCCGCCCCTGTATGCATCTTGTTTGTCTTGTCTGTTTACCTGCCCAACCTACCTCCCACAACATACCTACTTCCCTTACCTCACATTCCACTCTCACCTGAAAAAAAAAAAGTGGGCAATCTGCTCCCGCAAAAAAATCACACCCCATTCATAGCTGCCCATTTCACACACATGTCCGCTGGACATGTAAACTGCTAATTATAATTGGCAGTACAACATACTTTGTTGTCCTCACCCCTCTCTCAGGGGCAGAAGGTTTCAAATTTCACTCCAAATTTCTAACATATGCACAGCTGTTGCTGGTAAAGAAATGGGCAGCTATGGACCTTCCCTACACACATCCTGCACATCCCGAGCTGGTTTGCCTACTGTCTTTCCCTCTTTGTGCCCCCTTTTTCACCACTTTCCTATCTCCCCATTTTCTTTTCTTTCAAAGAAATTAGCGCGGGGGTTAGTGGGAGTAAGCACTTTTAAGCAGTAGTAAGCGGGTTTGAGTGTGTGTGCGCATGTCTGCGCTTAGCTAAGTATTGCTAAGTGTCACGCAAACCCGCGCAAACCCGCTTAAAAGTGCCTTAGTCACTCTGCATGGCAGGGCCCTTTTTTTGCTGAGCAGCAAAATAAAACACCTCTGTCAGTCTTGAACCCTGGACCTTGGACACATTACACTGCATGAAGTACCACCAAGCCACAGTTAACATACAACAAATTGGTGCTGTAATAAATATATCATGCATTACAATGAGTGAATGTAAAGGGAAAATAGGAATGCCATAACACAAATCTTGTTCTGTGGATCTTTACCAGCAGTTGTTGTGGAATTGCATGACATGACTGAAAAGAGAACCAGCCATTCTAGCAGGAAATAATGTTACAGTAGCACTTTACAAACCCCACACAGTATCAGAGCAGAATAAACACTGGCATATTTGAATAGGGCAGAGGCCATACTTCTCAACTGTGACTGCTTGTCAGGGATGTCCCTGATTCGTAAACAAATGTTAGCTGTGTCCCTCTGAATCCCTCTGAAAAGTACTGACGTTAGGCAGAAAATTGGGGAATTACACTTAATGAATAATGTCAATAAGTAAGAGTAGATACTGCTTGCACGTCAGAAAAGGTGTATTAATACATATGCTGTGATTCTCTCACAGTCTCAACTTAATGTCTGTAATATATTACAGGTGTACCTCACTTATATGTACCTTTCCCTGAGGCTGTTCAAATATATTCCTGAGTGTATCAGAGGCCTGGCAGAGGCAGACACACACAGGCATATCAGCTTTTCTGCTGTTACACACTCTGCAAATAGCTTTGAAAGGAGTCCCACAAGCATACCCTTATGTAGGAGTACAACAGACATATCAAAGGATGTAGCCATGTACTGGTAGCAACCAACTGTGACAATGCTAATGTTCCAGTGCTGAAAAGACTGGTGTGGTGCACAGCCAAAGAATAATAGGCTAACCTCTGGCTACCATCTGGATATGTCCACAGGTGGGAGCTACGCAGACAGACTACTTGCCTTGATAGACTAACAGGTACACAGCAACCCTGTGCGTTCAGCGAGATAAACATCACACAATAATAAATAATGCTCTCTGTACTTCTGCACCCCTACCCAAAAGAACAATATACCTGTGTATTCAGGCTCTACCAATGATGTAGGTAGGCATACTCAGTACTGAAATTTGTCCAGTTGTCTTGAGCAGCCTGTGCTAATGTCAACACAAAATAACCACAAACTGTTCAGAAGTGAGTAAATTAATATTTACAGTATAGTAGTTCACAAACAGTCCATGTGCCAGAAGAATACATTGCAATAACTATTTTTGTATGGCAGATGTCTAATTAGAAAAGAAAGTACATACTCCCATGTATCTTGTGTTAGCATTTGGAGGGGTGAGTAATATTCTGCACTGACAAGTGTGTACTAGAAGCAGCAACAATCAGGTTTGAGTACAACATGCAAATCACTGGCTACAACCCTAGCTTCAGATATAAGAAGTATACCAACCTTCTGACTGACACAACGGTGTCCACAGCAAACAAGTATGGGCCTCACCTTGGAAAGCTGAAAGGGCTACACCTACCTAACTTAGCATTTTGTAGCAGTGGGCTGCTATGACAGTGAGTGCTGCAATTACCACACAGCAGGCTGCATGCAATTACTAAATGGTGGGCACCAATTGGTGCAGAGGCCATTACATGCACATGTGCTACCTAGAAAAGCAGGCTGTACTTGCTGTCCACACATGCAATAATATCATTGCAGCAACAGAGAGAGAGAGAGAGAGAGAGAGAGAGAGAGAGAGAGACAAAGACAGAGACACAGACAAAGAGACAGAAACAGAGAGACACAGAAAAAGAAAGAGCAACACCAACAGACAGAGAAACCCAAAAAATATATATATATTTCCTTTAAAAACAGACGGAACAGAGAAATACAAAGGAAAGGTATGTAACACATATTTATTTGCTGGCATGCAGTAGATGTTTTTGAAGAGTACTCTACATACTGTGAATCATCCATATGTGGCAGCAGTACGTATCTATATGTATCTGTACATGTGCATAGGGCAAGGGACATACTGCAACTGTTTGAGAAGGGTGTGTGTGTGTGTGTGTGTGTGTAGATATATATATATATATATATATATATATATATATATACATATATATATATATATATATATATATATATATATATATATATATATATATATATATATATATATATATATATATATATATATTGTTGAAGGTTGTTATGTGCATATTTCTATGTAGGTTGTAGTGTGTGGCAAAGAAAACAGCATGCAGTGCTGGCATCTGACATGTGGTAGTTAAACACTGTGGGTATGATTTGTCAGTGTTGCAGTGTTGCAGCCAGTGAGGCTTGTTAAAGCTACATGGGCTGAGGACACCTTCAATGCATTTTGCACAACACTGTGCAATATTATTACATAACTGTATATCTCACAACTGTTGCATAATTGATATTCCCACCATGAAAAGTGAACTGTATATGTGCCTATATGTACAGCAATGGATGTTCATATGTATCTATATATGTATGTGTATGTATATATATATATATATATATATATATATATATATATATATATATATGAAGAGAGAGAGAGAGAGAGAAAGAGAGAGGCACAGGGTCATACTTACTGCGACAGGTTCCTGGTGACCAAGGCATGGACTGAAGCTCAGTGTTGACACTGCAGTGCCATCCCTTCTTGCCAAAACACCGTACCCATTAACTACCACATAAGTGGTAGTCTACCTAACACTGAAGGTGTGATAAGGGAACATGGGACACAGGTGGACAGTAGCCTCCCCTTTGATAATCACAGTGCCACACTAGTCATGTTCTCTGTCTACATGGTACACATCATCACAAAAGGTGTGTCATCTAGGGAAATATAGGTCAGTGTTCCCCTCTACTCATCACACTTAAAACCCATTATAGAGTCCAATGCCCCATGTGGTATGTACCTCACATGACAACTACAGCAACTGGAAAGGCCACAGACAAACCTCACAAAGAGTAATACCGGCCTCAAACAGATGCCCTATGCAGACCGACTCACAAAACCACAGCTAGACTGTGTTGCATACCGCCTACCCAGAGGTGACCTCTGCCTAACATACAGAGCTATGTCACACCCATAGCTGTTGGACATCCTCCACGTAAACATATTACAATCCCTCCGAGATACACGCTCTAGGGCCCTAAACCTTGTCAGCTCACTAAACAGAACATGCTGGAGGGATAGATTCCTATCTCAGAGACATGCCATATTCTGGAACAAACCACCTATCAATAGCAAACCAAGCTCCTCATTAGCAGTTGCCATAAATACTCCTGATGATTGGTTGGGAGATAGGAAATACACCCCGGGAATCACCTCTGTGGCTCTAGTTGACAGGAGCAAGTGAAATTAAATTACATGTGTGTCAAAGGCCAGGGTAGCGTATGGCTAGGCTACTGTAGGCCCTAGGGCCAATAGCATATTACCTACCTATGACATGATGCACACACACATGTACTTAGTGCAATAATTGCTATGTGAGTTTGACTGAGTGTGATGGTGAATGTGTTGGTGAATGTGTGCGAGATTGTAAAGGTGTGATAGCTTAGTGTGAAATTGTTTTTGTCATGGTAGTTTGTGTCCTAGCTGTGATCCCAGCAAAAGATGTGTATGCTATTGCTAGGCAGAAAAAGTAGTATGGCATACGGTGTGACGTAGTCCCTTGTTGTCGACTGTGGTGTCCCATTGTAGGCTAAAGCAATACATGTATGCTTAGTGAGTGGTACTGCTGGTGAATCCAACTCCCATATGAACTGTAGTACTACCTGAAGCTGTAGGCCTAAACAGTACAGTATGGTGTATGTTCACATTGCTTGGAAACACTGTTTTGTGTGTTTCCTGTAGTCCTCACAGATTACATACCTCAGGCATAAGGTTTTGTAAGTAGTGACACCCAGTACTGTATGGTACACAGGTAAAGCTCATCTGGGTTGGCATACATTTGTGTGTTGTATGTATGTCTGATGTGTGTGTAATCATGCCTGTACCATGCCCTCAATCATATGTGTGTTACAGGGTATACGTGTGTATCTAGCAACATGTATAGTCTAGTACAGCAGTATGCCACCTATATTAACAACTGTGTACATATGTTAGGCAGGGGTTTAGCATCAACGACTAGGGTGGTATACTGGTAATACTGTAACTGTACTTTACATTAATTGCAATGGATGACATCTTTCTTTATGCATTAGCTTGATATATACCTCCTGTGGCTAGGTGGTGCATTGTGTCACATACAGTGTGCCATGTACTGGTGTATAGTCTTACATACTGGCTTCTCTTTGTTGCTGTGCAGAACATGGTTTGATATATACAGCGTGCCAGGCACTGTCAGCCAGTTGTGGCCTGAGCACTAATATGTGGTATTGAACATGTGTATCCTCTGACAGCCAATCGGATGCTATATATGGCAGTTAATTGATATCTGTACTTTAGAATGTTAAGTGTGCCACATGACTTGCTCACACATATTGTTTGTCTTCCAGGGGCATGGCCCACCAACGCAACCTGTGTTATACAGCTGCAGAAGAACAGGAAATACACAGCAGACTGGTGCAGCACTACACCCTACTGTTCTCTAGAACCAGCCAGGACCAGCATGAGCGGACTGCACTGTGGCAAGATCTTGTTCATCGGGTAAATGACATAGGCATGCATAACCGGACATATGAGCAGGTACGCCATCACAGTGATTTAATTAGACATGTCCGGTGGTGTGAGTCTGATATCCGTAGACAACAGCTTGCCACAGGTGGTGGGGTAGCCATTCATCCCCCCTCACCAGAGTGGAGGAGCTGCTCATAAGCGTGGTGGCTCCTGGCCAACAACAGGAACAGCAACATACATGTGTCATCATGGAGGCCGGAGCCACCCAGCATGTTAACATGGAATGTGCAGGTAACATGCCCTATCTGTAGACTACTGTTACCTGTATTGGTAGATTATGTATATGTGAGATGTGTACTGTGTGTTTAGCAGTTGTGCTGCCTAGTGTTGTGCAATACTGATATTTGGAATATAATCTGTACGCCTGTGACTGTTGACTGTTGTACTACTGTAGTTTAGCAAACTCACAGTAGCAATGCCACAGTTGTGGCCACTGACAAACTGTCTCATATTCTTGTAGGTCCCCCTGGTTGACAGCAAGGCAGCCAGTCGATGCTGGTGAGTGTGTTATAAATTTAATATTGCTAATGAAATGTGCATGTCATAGGTGAGGTGTAGGCCATGTACACGTAACACACCTACGCATAATGCATGCTGTGCATGTTTGCTGTGAGACTATGCACATCTCAGTAATGTCAGTAGCTGCCTCAATCACATGCAATACACAGAGCCTTACACACAATTGTGGCAACACCGTACTGGACATTGGATAGGCATAGTTGATACACATGTACACAACAAAAACAACTTTGTCATACGCAGTACACCTTAACATGCTACACATGGTGTATCCAGACACCCACTGTAAGGCCACACTTCAGTATCCCACATGTCATCCACACAGCACACATAATATATCTGAGGAGTAGAGGCCTATCATGGGGCTGTGCGACACTCTTCAACACCTAACACATTCATGTTAGGCAACGCTCCCTACTGGGCACCTTACAAACCCATGTAACAAGTGGCTGTGTAATTGTGAATGTAGCCACGGTACTGCAGTTCAGGTACAGCATGCTAGGTGGTGGTCTGGCACACATTAGTAGCCTTGAGTGACCACATGATGCATGATGATGATGATGGCTCTTGGTACTTCACCCCATCCAGTTACAGTGACCACAGTACTACACATAGCAGTCATTGCTATGCACCTCAATGTTGTGTGTGTGCAAACATATGCACCTATACACAATATGTATAGCAATCACCATTTGTACAAAGTGACACATATATGTCTTGTAATGCTATTGAGGTTATAGGTCACATGACACACATTGGGTATGTGTGATGTTTAATGTTGCAGTCATGTTGTAGCATGCCATGTCATGGCTAGCACTGGCATGTCCACAATATAGGTTCATAGGTTCATACTAGGCTATCTGCCCTAGGGCATTTATAAGCCTAGCCAGAGTGTGTTTGGCTTTCGCCACCCATTTTAAATTAATTTTGCTATGCCCTTTTTTGAGGTTAGTATATTGTGCCTCTGTCTAACAGTGACACAGACGTGATACCCGGGGTAAACCTACGATCTCCCATCCACTCATCAAGATTCCTCTTGAAGAGAGTCAATGAGGGACTCTGCCTAACCTGGACTGGGATTTTATTCCAGAGTGAAGGGAGCCTCTGGGTTATGAATCTGTCCCTCCAGCATGTCCTATTTATTTCAGTGCTGAGATTCAAGCCTCTCGAGCGCGTAGCTCGATGGGATTTGGATTTTCTGAGGTGCAGCATGTTCATTAATTCCGGGTTGGACATGGCTTTATACGTCAGGCACAGATCACCTCTGAGCAGGCGGTATGCCACTGAGTAGAGCTGGAGTTTCTTTAACCAGGCAGCATATGGCATCTGTTTGAACCCTTTGATCCTCTTGGTGAGGTACATTTGGGGTCTTTCCAGTTGCTGTAGGTGTCTGGTAAGGTACATCCCAAAAGGGGCATTGTACTCAATTATGGGCCTGATGAGGGATGAATAAAGAGGCATGATGACCTCCCCTGATCTAGATGTGAATCCCTTCATGATTAGGTGGGCTATATAAAATGTTTTTCTAACCACTTTGGCCACATGATTGTCAAATGAGAGATTGCTATCAACTTGGGTCCAATTACTTCTTCCATACTTAATGGATTACCACCTATGTGGTAATTTGTGGGCACTTTGTTTTTGCCAAAGGGGATGACTATACACTTTTTGGCATTTAGCTTGAGGCCATGGCTCTGGCACCAGTTGTCTGTTTCTATGAAGCCCTTTTGGAGGATGCTTGTGTCGGCTGGAGAGTCAATTATGGCGCCCAGTTTGCAGTCATCTGCGAACTTGGTCAGCCACAGTCCTTCCATGTTGGCCTGTACTTCCAAGAAATATATACCGAACAAGAGAGGTTCCAGGACTGAGCCCTGTGGGACGCCACTTGTAACTGGTTTGGAGTCTGACATGGCTCCAGCAATTCTAACCATGTGAGTTCTGTCCTTGAGCCAGTTTGCAACCCATCTAGTGACATAGGGGTTTATATTTAAGCTGGTGAGCTTATCTATAATGCCCGAGTGGGGTATTGTATCGAAGGCTTTTGCGAGGTCCCGGTAGGCTGTGTGGACCACCTTCCCCTAGTCAATGGCCTTGGTGACTGTTTCAAAGAAATCAACCAAGTTTAAGAGGCAGGATCTGCCCTTAACAAAGCCGAACTGGGTAGGTTTCAGTGTCTGTAGGTCCCCAGTATCTTTTTTTATGAGGTCCATGGTTATCCTTTCCATAGCTTTGCAGACCAAGCTAGTCAGGCTTATGGGGCGATAGTTTCCAGGATCCGTTGAGGCACCACCTTTGTGGAGAGGGACCACTGTTGCTGTACGCCACTCTTTGGGTACATATCCTGTAGTAAGGCTGAGATTGAACAGTAGTTTTATGTTTGGGTTTAGCTCTTCTTGGAGTTCATGTAGGATGCAGCCCGGGACACCATCTGGTCCCATTGATGCTGTGTTTTTTGCTTTGGAGAGGGTGGCTCTTACCTGAGCATTTGAGATATCAGGGGGGCAGCACTCTGCTGGGATAGATATTTGCCCTTTTGGTGGGGGGGGGAGAAGTTTGCGCTGAACCTGTCAGCTAGGATGTTGGCAATGTCTGTGGGTTTGGTGTATTTTTTGTCATTTTGGACTAATTCTGAGCATATCTGGGAATTCCCACCCAGGTTCCTAACATAACTAAAGAAAGCCTTATGATTATCCTTAGTGTCCTGTGCAATTTTTTTCTCAAAGCTGGCCTTAGACGATTTTATGAATGCCCGTAGTTTTTTGCTAATACTGATCAGAGATGCCTTCCCTTTTTGGGATTTTGCTTTATCATGTAGTAGCTTCCTCCTTCTATTGTATAGTTTGTTTATGGCTGGGGTCCACCAGACAGGAAGTCTGCCTTTGGAGGATTGGGTCTTGGTTTTATTTGGGATTGCATGATCCATGCATTCCTGAAGGTGTTCATAGAATACATTTATAAAGGATTCTGCGGTCTGGGCCGTATTTTCCACAGGCCCGGGGGCTTTGAAGGATTCCACCTTGGTTTTGAGGAGTGTGAAATTTGCTTTAGAGAAGTTTTTCACTGTGGTTTTCTGGGCAGGGGGTGGGGTCGAGATGTGAATATCCAGTGAGATTAGTTTATGGTCTGATCTTACCAGTGAGGGATACACTTCTGGTCTGGAGCATAGAGTCCCCATGTTGATGATGATCAGGTCCAGTATTTTTTCCCCTCTTGTGGGAGTGGTAACACGTTGTTCCATAACATTTGAGTTTATAAATTCTAGGAACCTTTGGGCTAGGGTGATGGAGCTAGAGTAATGCTCCCAGTCTATGTTTGGGTAGTCCAAGTCACCCAATATAATGGTGTTTGGAGAGATCTTCATATTTTCCAGTGTTCTCAGGATGGCTGAGTGGGGTTCCTGGGTTTGGGAGGGTGGTCTGTAGCAGGCTATAAACTGGAAGGCAGTTTTACCCACTGTTAGTTGCACATGGATAGTCTCTGATGCTTCGTGCTGTGCCACCAACCTGGAGGTGTGGGTATCTTTGACGAATATTGATACTCCCCCTCCTTTTGTGGTTTGGTCCAGGTTTTGGGACCGAAAAGCTTGGTATGAGGTATAACCTGGTAGTGCTGGGGTGCTCTCAGGAGCCTTGAACCAGGTTTCTGTTACTGCACTGATATCGATGTTCTCCATGCTAAGGAGAGTTTCGAGTGCGTGCATCTTGAGGTTTAGACTTCTGGCGTTGAGTAGCATTACTCTTAGTTTCTTATCCCTTGTGATACCTATGGAGATGGGTTTGTCTTTTGAGCCTTGCCTAAAAAAGGCACTATGGGGGTGGCGAGAGCCTTTGCCAATATCCGAAAGCCCAGGGGTGACAGGCGCAAGCCGTCCCTAGCGAAGCATCGTGGCTTGTCGAGCATGTCATCCCAGGCTGACAGGCATTGGATCCCCTTTGAATAACACCAATACTTAAGCCAATTGTTAACATTGATCATCTGGTCTTCATATTGTGGCATCATTCTTGGTGAGGGTAAGATGCTACTCAAGGTCAGGGTCATACCGGCCTGGGCTACATGCTCAGAGAGCTCCTCTATGTCTCTTTTCATGTAGTCCAGGGAGGTACGTCTCAGGTCATTCACACCAGCATGGACAATGACTGAGTCATATTTGTACTTGCCTTGGAGTGACCTGAGTGCTTGTGTTATGTGGCAGATCCTAGCACCCGACAGGCAGCTCACCGTGATCTTCTCCTTGTTCAGCCTGGTGAGCGGGACGTCAGTGTGCCTGACAATAGAGTCACCTATTACAAGTGTATCAGGTGTGTTGTTTTGCCTTAAGGGCTGTGACTGTTCGGCACACTGGCTTTGTGAGCTATGTGTTGCACGTGTTTTGTTTTGGGGTAGCGGTTGCTTGGGTGTCTGCTTTGGAGGTCTCTGCTGCTTAGGCAGATTTTTATTTAGAGCCTCTGAGTATGTTTTTGTGTGTTTATGTGTTTGGTTTGCTGTCGTGGTAGGTCTATGTGAGACTGGAATTGTAGTGAGTGTGGTTTCCTTCTCCTCCTGACTGGTTACGCCATTTCTGAGTTGAGAGAGCTTATCCTCCAGTTTGGCTATATGGTTACATCTCTCACATGTGTTGGAATTTGTTGGGAGGAGAAGAGGGTTGTCTGTGTACATGAGGCAGTTGTAACATTGCCTCAAGATTCCCAGATGCACCAGCTGGACCGGAGAGGAGATTGACAACTGACCTTTGGACATGCTAGAATAGTATTGGGGATTCCTTTATAATTGAAAAAAAAGGGCCAATGGGGAACAAGGTACTCAAGGGGAGTTTGTGAGGGTGTAGTGCTTTTAATTTTTTAGTTCTGACTTATATAATTGCTTTAGTGAGCAAGTGCCAGGTAACTTAAATGCAATGTGTTACAGGTAACTTAAATGCAAAAATGACAAACAGTAACTTTCTTTCAAGTGAAACAAGGAAATAAGTACAGTAAGCAATGCAGATATCACTAGGGATCCACAGAAGCGCTGAAAAGCCATGTTTTAGGTGGAATTAGCATTTCAGGGAAATAACAAGCAAACAAGCAACAAGCATACAAACAAAGCTAGATTCAGCAGGCCTGGATCTAGTCTATGCTGCAGCAAACAAGGTGTACCAATTTCAGTAAGAAACAGTTCAAATATGCAGGCACTATAAGCCTTTAACCAGAAATTCCCAGCTCAGAAGAGCAGAGTCCAGCCTCTCCTCCCACAAGAGTGCAGACCACAAACCTTCTTAATGTAAAATAACTGGCCTGAAGCCCAAGTGCTTAAACCAGAACTAATACACTTTTAGAATAACAGACACTGAGCCCTCAATGAGCAGTTCCCAACTTAGAAGGATGTAAGCTACCTGTCCTGCCACCACAGTGCAGGCCACAAACCTTCCTAATGTAAAACAACTGGTCTGAAGCCCAAGAGCTTAATCCAAAAGACTTAGAATTATAGCTGCACTTTAATCAAGTTACTACCAAGCAGTAATAAATACAATTGAATACTTCAAAGAATGCCTGGATTAGTGCTCAAGTTATACAAACAAAGCTAGATTCAGCAGGCCTGGATCTAGTCTATGCTACAGCAAACAAGGTGTAGCAATTTCAGTAAGAAGCAGTTCAAATATGCAGGCACTATAAGCCTTTACCCAGAAATTCCCAGCTCAGAAAGGCAGAGTCCAGCCTCTCCTCCCACAAGAGTGCAGACCATGAACCCTCTTAATTTAAAATAGCTGGCCTGAAGCCCAAGTGCTTAAACCAGAATTAATACACTTTTAGAATAACAGACACTGAGCCCTCAGTCAGCAGTTCCCAACATAGAAGGATGTAAGCTACCTGTTCTGCCACTACAGTGCAGACCACAAACCTTCTTCATGTAAAACAACTGGTCTGAAGCCCAAGTGCTTAAACTAAAAGGCTTAGAATGAGTTACACCAAGCAGTAATAAATACAATTGAGTACTTTTAAGATGACGCAAAAGCAAACTAAAGTAGGAAGAAACACAAATACAGTAAAAGCACATAGAATTTTTTTTTTTTTTTGAGTGAGCAAATGAGATGGGCCCAGGAGGAGTATCCAAGTGCAAATTTACAAGAGGGGCGGGCAGTTTCAAAGCAACCAAGATTAACACCAAAACAAAAACAGGGAGGGTGGGTGGGGACCTAAAGAAAAAACAGAGTCACAACTTCCAGCTAGATATTGCTCAATGCAACACAAACAAATTAATTTAAATTGTCCTACACTCACCTATATATACACCATATATGTCCTACACTCACCATAACCACTGTACAATGGCCATGTTGAGCAATGGTATTCCATCATGTATACATGCACCACTCACCCTGTGTGTATACATAGCATGCATGTGCTAAATCTGTGTCCACAATTATCTGCTACAGACACAGAGACTGTAATCAGAAATGGATATCTATGTGACACACAGATACACATTCAGCCATGGTATGTATACCTGTGAGTGATGGTGCACAGGACATTGCAGACATTTTAATACTTGCACAGCAATGTTGTGTCCATGTACACATTGCATTCCAGGGTGAGGCCAATCACTGAACAACAACACACATGCATCAAAGCCAGGTATACTGTTATTAACAAGGGCTGTCTACACTCGCACTGCATGGTCTTGAGCAACAAATTTTCTGCATGCTGACATGTTTGATATGACTGTTTGCCTTGTGATACTGTAACCCACCTTCAACCACTACTGAATATGTTTTGGATTGCTGGTGGTGTGTTGGTATCTGCTGTAGTGAGGAGTGTATTTGTGTGCATGTGTGCATGTGTGCATATGTTCATGTGTGCATGTGTTCATGTGTGCATGTGTTCATGTGTGCATGTGTGCATGTGTGCATGTGTTCATTTGTGTATGTGTGCATGTGTGCATGTGTTCATGTGTGCATGTGTGCATGTGTGCATGTGTTCATGTGTGCATGTGTGCCGACATCATGTACAGGTCGTAAAGTGTGTTTCCTGTCTTCCTCCCACAGGTGCTGTGTTAGGGCTGGTTCACTGCAGCAGGGAAACTGATGTCACTGAGCCACATAGTCATAATAAAGATAGATGTGTTGAGGCACAGACGTGTTTGCCAGGGTCTGTCGTTGGGCCACCAATCGACAGTACACAGCTGTCCACCCCATCCATGCATACACTCATGCTGCCAATACATCCATCACCAATGTCCATAGCTGAGGGACAGCATACAGTTGGCATTGGCCAGGACAACGTGGTATCCATGGCACATGCATCTCAACACAGCAGCCATACCCAGATGTCTGGAAGGGTACCACATAGGCAGATGTCCAGGGGTTCTCATAGGAGCACTGATGCTCATCATGCCACTGGCAGACATGCCACAAGTCTGACAATGTCACACATGTTCCAGGCTGTCATGGAGACACAGGCACATATGGAACGGTACACCAGACAGGGACTAAGGGCACAGAGGGCACATAACACCACCATCATTGACAATATCCGTGACCTAGCAGGTGCCATCTGTCATTACACCGAGGTCACTGATAGATGTTGGGGAGAGACATTAGATATCCTCCGCAATGTCATGTCCATGTGTCAAGACAGTGCGGGATGGTTGAGACATCGATGTGGACGTATGCCAGCAACATCAGCAGCTGGCAGTTGCCGCGGACGTCCCTCAAGCCACAGCCGCTCCTGTAGTGCCAGTACCAGCCCCAGTAATGTTGGGGGTGGGCTCTCCATAGAATGTCCTAGAAGACCACGTGCATGTGGCTCTGGACAGTCCCAGCAGGGACATGTGCCCAGTGTACATCCATCCACCTCTGGGGATAGTACCCAGTCTGACTTAGTACCTGATAGAGTCAGTAGCACCCCTGCCAGGCACAGGTACATATCCGTGGCCAGAGATGGTGATCTGTAAAGCCTCGCAGGTACAGCCTGTGGCTGTCCCACAAATACCCGTATATGGCAGCCACATGGTGGAACTGTGTGCGTGCAGACACACACACATACTCCAGACACCTCGGGCTAACACATACCCACACACATTACAACAACATTGGCCCATTCCAGTATTCTTGCCCCACACACACACACACACACACACACACACACACACACACACACACACACACACACACACACACACACACACACACACACACACACACACACACACACACACACACACACACACACACACACACACACACACACACGTCAATTGGATGGCTCACTGTAGGCCTCTGGCAAGCCAACAACACACCCTGTGCATATGATGAAACCTGTGCCACCTCCTGTCATCTGTAACATCAATGCAGGAACAGGCCACCATGATGCTGATGCACAGGGTGTCTATATAGCAGTATAGCAATGTTAGCATGTTGTCAGCAGTAGGGTGTAATGATATACTTGAAGGTGTAACTGAGCAGGCATGATGCATTAAAGCTATGATTGTCATTGTAGTGTTGTTTACACCAGTGTTGGTTCCAATTGTGTATTGTCCGGCCACATGCCACTTGGCTGATGTGTGCAGTATTGACAGCATTTGTTAGATAGTGGACAGTATCTGTTGGATGTGTGTAGCACAGATTTACAGGTGTACAGTTATGGACATTGTGAAGGTGCACTGTCTGCATGTACGTGCATAGTGGACACATGGCCAGGGTAACATGCTCTGTATTACACAGTAACACTCCATAGTTTTTATTGGTGGCTAGTATGCATTGTACTACACACATTCCGGAACCTGACTACACATGTGTGTATGACATGGTTTGACACTGTGCTGTGGGTGATACTGTTACTATCTGTCATTGTTTTGTATTCTGGTAGTATACATCACTTCAACAGCCTGACCATAGCCAATTGTTAGATGATGTCTTGACAACCGACACACAGATGTAGGATACAAAGCAACATTTGGATCCTTCAGGTACTATACAATGCCAGTAACCACTGGTATTCACCTGCACCCATTACTGAGACCACTCCTGTTTGGCATATAGCTCTCTTAGGTACAAGCAATCACAGTAGGGATATGTCCAACCACGTCTGGTAATGCATACTGTGGCCTGTAATGCATTCTCCAGATGACACACACATCCTCCACAAGGGTATCATACAGACAGATGCCTGTTGTCAAACCCATGCTGTAAAGCTATAAGCCAAACTAAGCATAGTCATCCAACTTTACGGAACGTATTATCCCCACAGTACCGCATAGGTAGTAGCCACCAACATGATGAGCAGGTACCGATGTGTACATGCAACCAAGTGTTATGTCATCTCTCCTTTGTTAATCACATTTCCAAAGGTATTTTGGAATCCCTTGGTGGATCACATAAGCAATGAGGGGTCTACATGCATATCCACACAGGTTGTTCTACTCCTGTTATGAATAGTCATCATTGACAGACTTTGCTGCATTTGAACAGGTCTGACATATACCTTGGCCATAGACCCTCACTCACACATTCCAATAGGAACCGTAATGACTTTGTGTGACACAGATGACCTAGGCCAGGGATCACTGCAGTGACTGGGCTTGTCACAAGCATACAGATGTGACCTAAGGTCTGGGAAACAGCAGCACAGTCTGGCAAGGATGACAGTTGTGTTTGTGGAGAAAGCAGGGTTCCCACACATGCATTCATTGAGGTAACATGTACGGATATGTATTTGCCACACAGCTAGCTCACATGTGCAATGCATACTGATATGTCATACAGTGGTAAAAGCAAGACCCACAACACATTGACCAACAGTGTCACAAACATACAGCACACACCCTCACCAAGTGCAGGATTTAAACCCCTACCTAACTACTTCATGAAACTAGAGGAGTACACATTAACATGACACGCTAGGCAAATTACTGGGAGTTCTCTTTTCCACAGGTATATTTGTAGGATGGTGACATCATCAGACTTGACAAAGGTTAGTTTACCACTTTTGAGCTCTCTTACTTCCCAAGGAGACAACACACACACACACACACACACACACACACACACACACACACACACACACACACACACACACTTGTCCAGTGCAGGGTTCAAACCCCTACCTAACTACTTCACTAGAGAAGTACGCATTAACATGACGCGCTATGCACATTACTGGGAATTCTTTTTTCCACATGTATATTTGTAGGATGGTGACATCATCAGACTTGACAAAGGTTAGTTTACCACTTTTGAGGTCTCTTACTACTCTCCTAAAATGTTGCTTCTTCCACAGGAGACAATACACAAACTTGTTCAGTGCAGGATTCAAACCCATACCTAACTACCTCATGATAGTGCAGGAGTACGCATTAACACTACGCACTATACACATTACTGGGCATTCTCTTTTCCACAGGTATATTTGTAGGATGGTGACATCATCAGACTTGACAAAGGTCAGTTTACCGCTCTTGAGGTCTCTTACTACTCTCCTAAAATGTTGCTCTTTCCCAAGGAGACAACACACAAACACACCCACACTTGTCCAGTGCAGGATTCAGACCTCTATCTAACTACTTCATGATACTACAGGAGTACGCATTAACATGACACGCTATACACATTACTGGGAGTTCTCTTTTCCACATGTATATTTGTAGGATGGTGACATCATCAGACTTAACAAAGGTTAGTTTAAAACTCTTGCGGTCTCTTACTACTCTCCTAGAGTGTTGTTCTTTCCCAAGGAGACAACACATAAACACACACAGTTGTCCAGTGCAGGATTCAAATCCCTACTTAACTACTTCATGATACTACAAGAGTATGCATTAACATAAAGCACTATACACATTACTGTGAGTTTTCTTTTCCACAGGTATATTTGTAGGATGGTGACATCACCACACTTGACAAATGTGAGTGTACCGCTTTTGAGGTCTCTTACTACTCTCCTAAAATGCTGTGCCTTCCCAAGGAGACAACACACAAACACACACACAGTTGTCCAGTGCAGGATTCAAACCCCTACCTAACTACTTCATGGTACTATAGGAGTATGCATTAACATGACGTGCTATACACATTAGTGGGGATTTTCTTTTCCACAGGTATATTTGTAGGATGGTGACATCATCAGACTATACGAAGTGGGTTACATTAGGTGACATTAGATGGGCTGCATTGAAGGAATGTCTAAACACTTTGGGCATGTGATCATCAAAGGTGAGTTTACTATCTACCTGCGTCCCCAGGGCCATAATGACTTTCTCCGTACATGCTGGATTACCACCTATGTGGTAATTTGTGTGCACTTTGTTTTACCCAAAGGGGATGACTATGCATTCTTTGCCATTCAGCTTGAGGGCATTGTTTTGACACCAGGTATCTGTCTCTGTAAGACACTTCTGGAGGATGTCTGTGTCAGCTGTACAGTCGATTATGGACCACCATTACCATTCATCTGCAAACCTATTCAGTCATATACCTGCTGTGCTTTCCTGTACCTCTGAGCAGTATCTACTGAACAGGTGGGGTCCCAGGACCAAGACCTGTGTGATGCCATTTGTGACTGGCTTAGAGTTGGACATGGCACCCGCAACTATGAACATGTGTGTTTGATCTGTGAGCCACTTGGCCTCCCATCCTGTGACATAGCTGTTAATGTTCAAGCTGGTACACTTGTCCATGATGACAGAGTGGGGAATGGTGTAGTAAGCCCTTAGTGAGGTCCAGGTGGGCTGTGTGGACTACTTTCACCTTCATCTATGTTCATGGTAACTATTTTAAATAACTCAACTAGGTTTGGGAGCCAGGCTCTGCCTTTAACAAGGTGAAGTTGTGTAGAGTCCAGTGTCTGGAGATCTCCAATGTCTCAGTGTATGGGTTCCATGACAATTGGCTCAATAGCTCTGTAGACCCGGCTGAGTAGACATATTGGGCAATGGTTTCCAGGTTCTGTTTTGGCACACCCTTTGTGGAGCTGGATGACTGTTAGTGTATGCCATTCTTTGGGTATATAGCCTGTGGTACGGTTGAGTCTGGACAATGAATGTAGGTGAGTGTGTAGTTCCTTATGGGCCTAGTGTAAGACGTAGCCTGGGACAACATACAGTCACATTGATGCTATGTTCTTAGCTTTGATGAGGGCTGTCTTTACCTGCATGTCCATGACGTGTGGGTCTCTGCATCCTTCTGTGATGGACACAGGCCCTTTTGGGGGTGATGGGGGGTAGTTTACACTGAACTTGTCCCCCTGGATGTGGGCAATGAAAGTTGGTTTGGTGTATTTCATTCCTTTTTTCAGTAGCTGACAGCATATTTGGAAGTTGACACCTACATGTCTGGTATAGCTACCGAAGGCTTTGTGGTTGTTATTCTTACATTCCTTGGCTAGTTGTCTTTAGAAACCGTCCTTGGATTATTTTATGAGCGATCATTGTTTCTTCCTGATAATGATCAGTGATGCCTTTCCTTTAGTGAAGTTGGATCTATCATGTGTTCATTTCCTCCTTCTGTTGTCTAGCTTATTTATGGACACAAACACCTGCTTGTTGTCCTATTTTTGGAGCAGTGCATCTTGGTTTTATTTGTGATGTCTCATTCCATGCATCCCTGTAGATGCTCATAGGATGCACTTGTAAATGTTTCTGCAGATTGCATACCATTATCCTATAGCAAGAGGTCTTCAGAACTTTCCACTTTGGTCTTGGGAAGTGTGCAGTTTGCTTTTGAAAATGTCTTCACAGTGGTTTCATTGACTGGGTGTGGTGGTGGGATGTGGATGTCCAGTGTGATTACTTCATGATCTGATATTCCCAGCGAGGGGTTTATCTCTGTTGTGGAACACTGGTACCCCATGTTGATGATGATTATGTCCAGTATGTTGTCACCTGTAGTAGGCGTGCTGACCAGCTGTTCCAGAGTGTTAGAGTTTCTTAACTGTAGGACACATTGGGCAAAGGATGTTGTATACGAGTAATTCACACACTCAATGTTTGGGTAGTTGTAATCTCCTCATATAATGGTGTTTGATAGGACCTTTATATTTGCCATTGTTCTCCAGAATACTGAGTGAGGTTCCCGAGACAAGGTACGTGATCTGTAGCAGGCTACAATCTGATGGGCAGCTTTGCCCAATGTTAGTTGCACTTGCATGTTCTCCAAGGCCTCATGCTGTGCCAGTAACTTGAAGGTGTGGATATCCATAAGGTAAATGGCTACACCCCTTTCTTTTGTATTTCACTCATGGTTTTGGGTCCGAAGGTCAGAGTGATTGTGAGTGTTTTATGTGGATCATATCCAGCAACTCTATGTTTGACATAGCTTTGTATGTTAGGCAGTGAACACCTCTGAGTAGGCGATATGCAAGGGAGTACGGATTTTGCGATGGTCTGTGTATGGCATGTATTTCAGGCCACTAATGCTCTTTGTGAGGTATTGCTGCTGGCTTTCCAGTTGTTGTAGCTGTCTTGTGAGGTACATAGCAACAGTGGCATTGTACTCTTTTATAGTTCTAGTGAGTGGTGAGTAGAGGAGAACAATGCCCTCTTTTATTCTGTTTGAGACACATTTTGTGATGAGGTGTGCCACATAAGAGGGTTTCCTGACTACTGTGGGAATGTGCTTATCACAGTTGTATCCACTGTCCACCTGTGACCCAGGGTCTCTTGTCACACTTACAGAGTGAGGTCAACTACCACCTATGTTGTAGTTCTTGGCTACAGAGATTTTAACAAAGGTGATGATAATGTACCTTTTGGCATTGAGCTACAGCCCATGGCTTGGACAACAGCCATCTGTCCCAGTGAGGCCCTTTTGTAGGATGTCCACATCTTTAGTGTTTACAATGATGGCTCCTAGTTTGCAGTCCTCTGGAAACTTCAGTAGCCACAGAACTTCCATATTAATGTTTACTTCAGGGAAGCAGATACTACACAGCCTGGGAAGTTATCTAGTTCCATGGCTGCTGTGATACTGGCTTCGGAGAGTGTTTTTTACCTGTGCAGCCGTGATGGCAGCAACTTTGCAGTCTTCCATTACAGACATGTGCTCTTTCATGGGTGAGAGGGGGGTAAAGTTAACACTGATCCTATCTGCCAAGATGTTGCCAATATCAGTTGGCTCTGTACATTTAGTGCCATTGAGCTATGACTCAGAACAGATGTGAGTGTAACCATGACATGGACCTATCTGTTGGGCAGAGATCTCCTGCGTAGACAGTATGCAACAGAGTACAGCTTGGGTGACATTCATTCTTGTTGCATGGGGCAACTATTTGAGGCCAGTAATCCTCTTGTTAAGGTACTTCATTGGTCTTTCCAGCTGCTGAACGTGCCTAGTCAGATTCATCACAAGTTTGTTGTGGTACTCTCTGACAGGTCTGGTGACTGCTGAGTAGTGGCAACCTCCTTTGACCTACATGCACAGACCTTGGCAGTTTGTGTGAACACATAGCAGGATTTTCAGACCACTTTGTGAATGTGTTTCTGGAAGTAGAGATGGCTATACACATTTGTCCATAGATTCCTTATTATCACATCCATATTTAGCATGCCCAGTATGACCTTTCAGTATCTTCCTGCCTGACATTTGCTTTGTTTCATTAAGTGTGTGAGCATGCCCAGTATGACCTTTCAGTGTGATGCTGAATGAAATCCACTACATTTGTTGGAGTGTGTGAGCATGCACAGTATACACATTTATACTATATGTGTATGGTAAATCAAGGTGTATTTCTACAGCAGGGCTCACCTTTGAGTCATAGATCAACAGGGATCATGCTGTGCCTGCAGGGCTTCCATGAGACACTTTGCATAGACCTAATCAACATTTCTACATACAGGGGGGACAGCTATTCTTTGTACATTTCTACCTGTGGGCACACTGGATTGTTACTGTGGGTGTACATAGGATGTAGGTTTCAGCTGACACTTATACACATTTGCTGTGCTATGTACAGGACACCATTACAGTCTGTACTGTTGCCTATCGTACTGGCTTGAGGCATACTACTGTACTACAGATCTTAGCATCCATTGTCACATATGTTAGCTTGCGACTTCATAGCCTACACAACCCACATCACAACGCCTGGCCTGATGTTCTCTGTCTGCATAGGCGTGTGGGTGAGGTTACCCATTTGCCTCATTAGGGGCATGATACAGCATTGCTTTGTGTTTGCATTAGTGTACAATTCTCCTGCTGTGACTGTGCCACTGTAATGCTATCATGACTTTGTGGTTCAGTACTGTGATTATAGTGCACAGTATCCTGGGTTTAAGCCCTGTCACTGCTTTTTATTTTCATGCTGGCCAGACCAGACTGCTTAAGGAACAGTAAAGCAGATATGAGCATGTTTAACTGACTTTGCTCAACTTTGCCTGACCTTGGCCAACATCGCACGAGCAATTTTGTTTACATATACTAGATATTGGTAAAAGCTGCTTAGCACTGCTTTATATTGATTAAAATATGGCAATCATGCCTCAGGTGGTGCTGCAGGGCTGTCTATGTTGGATGTACATACTACACTCCCTATACATGTTTGGAAACAGGTAGTGTCAAGTTAGACATCCCTTTTATTTTATGTGCGAGTCAGAGAGAGGTATCATTTTCAGGGTTCCTACTGAGCCAGTGTATGTGCTATGCATTGCCTCTTTGCCAAGGACAAGGCATACTGGGCATGCCTCCTTCTGCCTACTGGGGCAGGCTCAGGTTGTTCCTCCTCTGAGTCATGCTGTGCCTGTGCAGGCCTTGGCAATGGTGGGGGGCTGTTTGGCCCTGCCCCATGCTGTTTCTGCTGCAGCTGTTTTCGCATAATCATATTGTGTAGCATGGCACATACCATGACAATTTGGGTATATGTAATTGGTGAGTACTGCAAGGATCCAGCAGACGTGTCCAGGCAGAGGAATCGTGACTTGAGCATCCCAAACACATGGTCAATTACATTTCGTGTTTGTGCATGTGCCTCATTATAGCGTTCTTGTTCAGGTGTGTGTGCATTTCTGATGGGTGTCATCAGCCACAGCTCCAGTGCATATCCAGCATCCCCCACTAGGTGACCGTCGGGGATATCCCCATTTGCAAATGTCTGGTACAGCTGTGACAGATGCCAGATATGGGAATCGTGGTAGCTTCCAGGGCAGCCAGCACACACATTCAGTATTATGCCCTGGGCATCGCACACGACCTGGCAGTTGATGGAGTGGAAGCCCTTCCAGTTGATGTAGGCCCTACCCTGCTCGCCAGCTGGTGCTTTGATGTGTATGTGCGTGCAGTGAATTGCACCCACTACCTCAGGGTATTCCGCTATTTACTGGAAGAGACGCATATTGCTGGCCAATACCTCACGGGAATTGGGGAAATATACATGATCACCGACATGTGCTGACATGGCATTCAGGAACTGTTGCAGTACCCTTGATGCTGATGCCTGTGAAATCCCCATCATATCACCAGTTGGTCTCTGGAAGGTACCTGTTGCTAGTATTCTTAGGCCAACACATACCTTGGTTTCCACTGGGATGGCTTCCCCTCTGTTGGTTCTGTGGGTGGTGCGTGGCCTGCACAGCTCAACAATTTGCTGCAGGAGCTCTCTGTCTACTCTATAGTGCTCCACTATCTTCAGCTCATGTAGCCCCTGGTAGGTTACCCTGGGTCTGTACACTCTTCTCTGTCTCCTCACTGTGGGTTGCTCAGCAGCATTCATAATGGCACCACCCTAAGCATCTTGCACATGTTGCCTTATAACAGCAATGGCAGCCCCTAACATTTTTATGTCTCAGTTTATGCTTTTTAAGTTTTCACTTCTCTTTGTTGACTGCAGTGTTGCAGTGTTTCTGAGAAAAACATTGGGGAATGTTGTTTGCAGAGTTTTAGGTGCTGGGCTGGGCTGGGCTACTGTACTGCCTGTGTAATTGGCTGATTCTGATTGATTTCACCTGGCAGCTCTGCTAGTTCTCATTAGTTAACTTCCTACTACTTCTTTTCCTTCCTTTTCCCTTTCTGTTTCCACAGGGGGCAGTGCCGTGCAAACAAGCGCAAACATGCGCACATGAGTGCACACACACGCACACAGACTTACACAAGCTTACACAGGCTTAGGCGGGTGCACATTCATGTATACATGCTTAGACAACCTAACACAGGCTTACACGGGCACATACCCACGCACACAGGCTTAGATGGGTTTACACGCGCACACACGCACACACGTGTGCACACAGTGTAAGCAGCTTTGCAAGAAACTTCAGTGATAGCCACGGCGTACACCTTTAGTTTCTGGATTTCAGTTTAGACAATTGTAGACACATCTCTTTTAGTCCTGAGTAACTCACAGCAAAAACACACATGCCACTCTGCTCCAATCAGCTTACAGTCTTTTTGATACATACCCCCTCATGATGTCACCCATCTTCTACTCTGTTACTCCCCTTATCCTACTCTTACACTCTAGGGACATGGTTCACATAACAGGAAAAATTGGGATTCACTATCCTTATCCTCATTTGCATAGGATTGCCTACTAATGCTTGGTTACATCTCTCAGACTGAGCTTCCCCCCTTAGCAACCTCTACTCAGTAGCCATGTTGTCTTCAGCTTGCCATTCACTTGCATGGCAGATGAATATTTTGAATAAAATCCCTATTTGTGGCTTTTATTTTTTGTTTTTCTGGTTTTTATAGCACAGCACGTTTGCACTGTGCTGTGCTACGCTTAAACATCGGTGATCGAGGAAGAAAAATATATATATTTTTTTATTTTGCAATGGAAAAAATGCCAATGGCCGTATATTTTGCCATTGGAATGCTTCCTCAACTGGATGCATCCTTTATTTGGAGCTGTCATGGCTCCGTTTTGCTATTTGCAGAATGGTACTCAGTTGCCAACCGAGTACATTTCTGCAAATAACACTACTCTTGCTCGGACAGGTTAGTGTTTCCTGGATCGCAAATTTACCTCATTTGCATAGCTTTCAGCAGCAAATGAGGTAATTTGCATAAACTAACCCTGTCTGTGCAAGAGTTGTTTTAGGAGCTCTCTTGCACGCCCCTGCCGGCTGTTCCTGGATCACTCTGCAGACATGTTGGCTGCATGGAGTCTTACACTCCTTGCAAGCCTTCATAAATCTGGCCCTCTATATAAACATATTAAATATCATAACATTACCTAAAAGCAAGTACATCTTGTATGAATATGCAAAACATATGTTATAAATACAAAAACACCATATACATCTGGATATATATATATATATATATATATATATATATAAATTAATTATACTGTTTCTGTTTAAACTCTAACAGTGGTTTAATGGTAATCATGTTATTTAAGCCTGTTTTTTTATCAGCATTCAGCCTTATGATCCATTTATATTCAGAGATGTCCAATTTATTATTTATATCACCCAACCTTAAACTTCTATTTATTACTTCCAAAACCTTAAATTTAAAGTTATGTGTTACACCTTTATCAATCCTGTGTTGTGTTAAAGCATTAGAGAGAATGTTTCTTCTCATCTCTGATTTATGTTCAATAATTCATTCTTTTAATGTCCTTGAACATTTAACTACATAAAAACCTGGACATTGTGTGCAGGTAGCCAAATAGACAACCATTGCAGTTCTACAGGTTGCCTGACATTTTATTTCATACCTAATTTTATTCATGACGCGGTGGTGGTGCTGCGGTAGCATTGTTGTCTCACAGTAAGATGCTCTCTGGTTCGATTCTCAGCTAGAGCGTCTTCCTCGTGGAGACATGTGTGAATGGGCGTATCTTCGTTGAAGGTTGTGCATCAGGGCTGGCAACTTGGCACGTAAAAATCAACTGCCAATCATTAGTGGACCGGAGTTCTGCTGTGGCAACCCCTAACTGGAAAAAGCTGAAAGATACAACAACCTAATTTTATTTATGGGTTGTTCAAAAAATTTTTGTACACAAATATCAGTACAACAACTACAAGCGTGACAAGGTGATGTACCTACATTGTATGTTACTACTTGGTTTGTTGCCAAACTTAATTTATAGTTGTATCAAGTCATGTTAATAAAATAAGCAACAAAGTGTGTTACAAATTAATCAAAACAACAAGGCAGGGTTAGAACATTGGTTTGGAGGCAGTTTTAGAGTGCATGGCTTTGACATTCAGAACAGTGTGCTGTTGAAACTGTTCCAGTGTAACATCTACAAATAGAGTTTTCACTGACTTTTTTATTTGTCAGTGTATGTCATCTTTTCAAGTATCATGTCCCTAGTTAATCCTTTCTCAGGTCAGTCTAATGATTCATGAAAGTCCCAGGCATATGCAATACTTTGTAGCAGCACAGAGCTCCATTTTCCCAGCTGTAATGGCAAATGATTCATCCATGAAATCATTTGCAAAAATAAATGATTAAAGTTCCTGAAGTTAAACATCCCTTAGACAGTATTAATGTTAACTACATAGGACTGTTACTTATACTGCTGTTACATGGTGCAAGCCTGACTATTAGGAAGTTATTTTACAGCTATCTGATATGTATTTAGGATAAGTGTACTGTACATGTCTTTAGAATGCTACTTGAAATAACTGAGTTACAGAAACGAATTAGCCATGTGCAATATTATTTAGTTCCACTTCAAGCAAAGGTTAATGGTTTGGAGACTATTTACAGAATGTGTAATTAAAGGATTATATATTTATCTGAGGAAGCAAAAAATTATGCCCCAGTAAAGTTTATTTCTGAATGCTTTTTAGATCAGTTAGAGTAAGAATTCTGTGCCTTTATTGAGACAGGAGATATAATCCAAAATGTTATAACCAAAATTATTGTAATTCCAGACAGCCAGGATGACCCTTACTAAATAGGACATAATGACTATAACAAACTTGTCAAGACAACCAGGAAAAAAGGGTATGAATTGCTGGGGCCCAGTTTGTATCATGAAGCTCAGAGGAATAAATTCAATTATAATTATAGGTAGAGCTGTTTCACAAATAATCCAGCTGAGATCTCCAGCAACTGAGATAATTTAGGCTTTCTCCTTCTGCATACCAACATATCCAGAAGCACTTTTGTCCAACCAACATTGACTTTCTATTAGAACAGGTCAGGGTATGGTCAAAGGTAGCCCTGAGAAGAAGCAAAATGATTTTGGACTGAGTTCACTTTTGATTTGTCCTACCCCTATCCAAAGTTTCTCCCTTGCCATTCTAAATGCCTTCCCTGTATCTCATAAAGAGTGGTATAATTCATTTAAAAGGAAGACTTGTATTGGTCAAAAGAGGATAGTTGTTTTACAGAATTATTATCTTTTGGATTGCTAAAAGGTCTCAGTCACCTGTAAAACATTATGTATCACTCATTCAGCTAGGCAGTTATTTCACTGTACTTTAGGGAGGTACAGATGGGAATCTGTTTTGGTAGAGGATTTATCTACCAATCTCTTCTAATACTGTTCTGACCTTTGGCATATTCCTTGTTAATAGGTTCATAGATGGTTAATAGGCTATCGCCTAAGAGTCATTTTAAGCCTAGCCAAGACTACCTCAAATTTACCAAAATATTGTTCATGTGTTAATACCCCAAGAAATGTTACAGTTATGGTTTAGACTTTTGTACACATGGATGATCTTTGTTTAATATGGATAGGAAACCTGTTCTAGAGAAAGAGCAATCTTCTAGTCACAAACCTGTCCCTCCAACATGTCCTGTTTATGTCGCAGATGAGATTTAGGTCCTTAGAACAGGTATTTCTGAAGCTATTTGTTTTGTGGACATGCAACAAATCTGTTAGTGTGGGATCAGAGGATGCCTTGCAGCTAGGCATAGATCACTGCACAGCAGTCAGTAGTAGATCGAGTATAGGAACTGTGCTCTGAGAAGGTCCACATAGGACTTGCTGGTTACTCTCTGTGTTCTTGTGATGATGACAGAAAACCATTAGACACAGCAGGCAAATTATTTTACTGATCCAAGGCACTTGCTAATATTCCACAGGTGAGTACTTATTAAGAAGGGCAGACACTGGTGGGGATTTTTGCCCAGATTTAAGGGTCTTCCTTAACTGTTGAAATGTGTGGGGAGGGAAACCTTTGGCTCTCTGCCACTACTGCTCTGGGGTATGAGGGTATTATCTCTTTTTCTGCACTGAGGCTTGGTACAACTGCTATGTTCCACATTACAGTCATATGTAAATATAGTGAAGGTTATTTATGATACCTATGATGGCATATCTCTTCCTTCTGAAGGCACTCCACAATATAGTCAATTTTTTAGTATTATTGCTAAATGCTTATGTCTCACTTTCTTCCTGCTCTCTGCTCACGTTTAAGTACTTGTTACAATTTTTTCTTATAGTATGCATACTGTAAGGCTGGAGCCATGGTAGTAGTTTAATAGTTATTCAAAGTCCATTAAGTTTATAGGTTGTCAACAATGTCATGATGTCAAAAGATTCTTTATGCGATAAGATCAGTCAGCCTCATCCCTGCTAGGGAGGGATTGCAGTGTTCCTTTGTTCTTCTAGGTTCTTGTGGACTGTTTTCCTCCAGCAATTAGACTTGCAGTCACTGCATGTGAGTAAGGCTTTAGATTCACCTATAGAAAAGAGCTTTAACAAGTAAGGCTGGTGCTGCAGGCCCTACAGCACTGTCACAGATTGCTATACCTTGGCTGCTTATTGCCAACAATCCATTTGTTCTGGTTGCTCGACATATATCATATATGGTGCTTTATATATTATTTTTGTGTTGTACATTGTATTTTATATGACTTAATATTTGTAGAGTTAAAAAAAAAGTTTTTCCATAGGCTCCACTCTTTTAGAAAAATGTGAGCTACCATGGCAACTGAAACTGAACTCCTTTAGAAAACTGGGGCTTAATTATTATTGCTCCATTAAAAGCATATTAGAGCTCAGAAAACTGCCCTACTGTATAAAAGACTATTAAAAGATTGATATGTGACTGATTATTGCTAACATTACTTGCTTATATTGTGTTTAAAGGCAAACATCAAACACTGTTTACTTCTTTTAGCACTAACGTACAATGTTATAAAGGATATACTTTAGGAGGCTCATGTGTACATTATAGCAATAACCCATGCCTGGGTGTGGGTAATGCTGGATTTACCCACGGTTGGTGTGGTTTGGTCCCGAAGGCGAAGCCCGAGGGACCAAACAAAGCCAACCGTGGTAAATCAGCATTACACCCAAAAGTGGGTTATTGCTATTATACAATGACATTATTTAAGAAAAAAAATCATTACTTTTCTTAAATAATGGCATTGTATAATGCCTCCTTGCTGCCCTTCCGCAGCTGTCTGGTATTCCGTGGCAGTTCTGATGTACTGCGCATGCGTATGCCTATGCAGTACATCAGAGCTGTGGGCAAAAGCAACGGAGAAAGCAAGATCTCCATTGCTTTTTACTGTTTCTCTATGTTAAATGGGTTTAACATAGTGAGGCAGCTTTAAAAAAAGCAACGGAGAATCTCCGTTGCTTATTTTAAAGCTGTCTCGCTATGTTAAACCCATTTAACATAGCGAGACAGTTTTGAAAAAAACAACGGAGAAAGCAAGATCTCTGTTGCTTTTTACAAACTGTTTTGCTATGTTAAATGGGTTTAACATAGCGAGACAGCTTTAAAATTAGCAACAGAGATCTCCATTGCTTATTTTAAAGCTGTCTTGCTATGTTAAACCCATTTAACATAGCGAGACAGGTTTAAAAAAAAAAGCAACGGAGAAAGCAAGATCTCCGTTGCTTTTTACACACTGTGTCGCTAAGTTAAAGGAGTTTAACATAGCGAGACAGCTTTAAACAAAGCAACGGAGATCTCCGTTGCTTTTTTTAAACCTGTGTCGCTATGTTAAACTCCTTTAACATAGCGAGACAGTGTTTTAAAAAAGACTTATACTAATGGAAAAAGTCTGGGCGACCGGATCTTTTTCCATTAGTATAAGTCGATTTACAACATGCACGCTGGCCAATCAGCGTGCACGTTTTTGAATATTAATGGGGGGTCATGGTATAATAATCATTTTTGATGGATCCACATTAAATGCTACTTTAGATTTTAAAATGAATACTTTTGTTACACTTTTTCCTTTTAGGCAGTGAAAGTCTAATAGTGCACACAATGTGCATGGGCTTAGTCTTTTCTTTTTCTGTTTTAAAGGTTGCAATTACTCGATTGTACTCTTACACACTCAAAGTGTTTTCTTAGTTAGATGCCACACTTTAACAGATCCCATGGCCTTAGTGCTTTATTTCTAACATGTATCACTGTATTACCAGCTTAGAAATTATTTTTATGTTTTTCATCCTACTTAGGTTTTCATTTGTATATCTATACACATATTCATTCATATTACGATTTGTTTTTGACACAAACCTCATGAAGTATTTATCTGATACGAAAGTGATCTTTGTTAAAAGTTGTATATTTATTAATATTTATTCTGGTAGATGTCTAGTGGTAGATCTTTTTGTTAGTCAATCAGTCATTTTTTTTAGTTAGTTTCTTAATTAATAAAGTTTTTGGATTAGTTGATTAGCCTATACAAAGTGTTAATAAACTGGTCTTAGATTGTAATTTGTGTCTAGCTTGTCAGTTTCAATTATAGGTAGCACAGTCTCTGTTTACACTATGCTGTTAAGTAGGAAGGGGGTCTTTGCTAAGGGAATGCTTTTATTGCTCTTAACAGACCTACCCTCTGTAACCTCTCCCTTGCTCCAAACAACCTGATTATATATAAATAAGGAATGTTTTGATGCTTTTCATTATACTGTGTTTCAGTAAAGGATATTCCATTTTTTCTCAACTGTGGACTACCTACTATTTATTGTGTTCTATTTGATTATTTCGTAGCACGTATTTTACAGTTATATTTTACTGTTCGATTTTTATTATGTGAACTAGGTGCATAACATAATTCAGGAAGTAAACATCACACCCTCCACTCTGTGAAGTTTCTTCTTGGTTTATATTATAAAATGTAAACACCTATCACTCTGTTCCCTCTATCCCATAAGTTGTCAAAACATTCCATAACTGCATATGACTAATCCTATCAAAAACTTAACATCAAATTCTTGCTATCTTTCCATTATTAGCTAGCCTCACTATACTATTTATGACTTTTTTATTAAAGACAGCATACATGTCACCTTTCTACCCTGTAGCCCATACATACATTCAGAAAAAAACTTCTGTAAACTTGCAGTAAACTGAAGCTGCAATATTTTCAATAATAATTTATAATCATAATTGCACATTGTGTTAAAAATCACATTTTTTGTACAACTGTGTCTCTATAAACATTTTCAGATTAAATCCTGACCTTAATCCTTCTGTTTAGTACTTAAAAGAAGTACTTTTTGTTTTCCAATCTTCTTATTTATAAAAAGCATAACCAATCCCACCTTCCTTCGGCGAACTTTCTTAATTCATCACCTTTAATACAACATCAGTTTTTCTAATCTAATGCCACTTTTAAAATTTAACCTATACTCTTCTAGAATCCTTATAACATTCTAATTCAACCTGTATTCCACATTCACCTTGACATAATATACTACTTAAGGGCACCTCTACTACCCTATTAATAACTTCCTGCATCATTGTGCTGTGCACTTCCTTGGTCCTGAACAGCCAATATTCTGCCTTCCTTATACCTCATCTATTTACCTAAATGGGAAAAAAACTCTCTTTCCTTGAAAAGTATAGCTTTGCCTTGTAAGTCACTTCCTTACTTTTTTTTTATTAAGTTTATAAATGACTCCTTCCTTCCTTCCTTAAGCAATCAGATTTCGATGTAATATAATCAACATTTCCGGTATATATGCATTCTTTTAAAAGACACTCAGCATTCTCCAGGTCTTATAAAAGGATCTCATACTAATATGCCTTTACAATACTCCTTTCCATCCCAGCTGTGCTCACAAACTACCCCATCACCTACACTTTACCCATGCATACTAAATCTCCAAATACTGATATCCTTTTTCTCAACCTCTCTTACACTATCAGTGCACAGCTTTACCACATCAGTTTCCTTCACCTCCTTACACCTTACTGTCTCACCCCTTATTCCCAGCACCTAAAGTTGACCCACACTGTTACCAAACTGTAGACTACTGAAATAATTCAATCATTTTCCCTTCAACTTTCAATTCACTTCTACAGAGTGGGGACATCTATCGAAACCCAGGACTCCCATCTCTCCAACAAACAATACTTCAAACAAATATTCAACCAACTTAAATCCAGTAAAACTCTTTCATCTAAATGTGCAGAGCATACGTGATAAAATCACTTGCCTACATGCCTGGACTGTATCAAACAATCTTGATATTCTGCTCATAACTGAGACAAGGTTAAAGCCCACTATAGCCTCTGAAGAAATTTTGCCACTTGGTTACAGCTTATTATACTTGACAGCACAAACAAAATGTTGTCACAATGCACTAGTATAAGAAAAGCTTTCTCTATACCATAAATCACTTCCATCTTTCTCAAAATTAAAAATCCTTATTTCCATCCTGTAGGGTATTGATGCCAAGTCTGTTTGCATAACAATCCTCTATATCCCTTATATGGGCTCAAACTGTAGTATATTGGAAGAAATTTCCTCCTGGTTATCCTCCACTATACCACTTGAAACTATCATCCTAAGTAATGCAAACATCATTTGGTCTTCCACAACACTCCCAAATCAACCTCCTAGTATAAATCTTTTCAACTTCACTCAGTTAATCAGCTCTAATGTTGTAGCTAGCTACAACAAATCTACTGGCTTATCATGCATAGTAGACTGGATCTTAAGAAATAACCCTACCAATATCAGTCATGCAGGTGTTCTACCAGATGTGAGCCCTATCTAATATTTTCTGTCTGCTCTCTATCCATACACTGCAAGGCATTAGTCTACAAGTCTGTCAGGAACCTTTCTAAAGTCAACAAGGATTCATTCCTTGCATCGCTCCGAGCTTACAGCTGAAGCACACAAAAGCTCCTATAACTAGATGTAGTTGTCCACTACTTTATCAAAACTTTTTTAAACAAACTAAATTCTCACACATCATTTAGGCACAAAACAGTCAAATCTACCCCTGACCCTGAGTCATTCTACCTAATGAAACACTCATTTGTCTATGACGTAAAGCATGAAACACCTGGTAAAAGGACAAGACAGCAACCAACTACCTGCATTACAGTCACCTTTGTAAAAAAGCCAAAGCTCAAATGAATTCAGACAAAAAACTTATTTCCTCTCCCAAAAGAACCTCCACACCAAATCCCACAAAACTGTTCTGTTCTACCATTTCTAAACTTGTAAACCCAGGCACATACCTCTCAACCTGGAAACATCAAAAATCTGGACAAGGCCCTTGAAAAATAGGTACACATCTGTATGCTGATTAACATAAACTTTGCGTACATAATTATGTAACCCCACCCACTCCAATGGAATTGTGGGATGCCAACCTTCAAATGCAAACTGAAGAACAGACAACCAAAATATGGCACCAGAGTCCCCCTGCAGCTATGTCCCATTACCTGGTTATTTTGCCTCATTTATCATAAACACTAATGTGCATGCTGCTTTACTTCTACAATGATTACTTGGATTTTATTTTTACATTTTATAGCACAATGCACAAACTCTAATAGACCTCTGCTAAACAAAGTAATACTGTCTCACAATGAAAATAGACTTAGCATTAAAACTTCTCTGCCCTTGAAACTCACATTCATTGAAACAGCACTGAATCCCACACCACATCCAAAGAAAATGCATCTGGCCAGTGGTAGATAAAGATTACCTTTGGGCTGTTTTCAAATCATAGGCCCTTTGCACACAAAACAAGAAACATACATGTGTTCTTTGATACACCTTCCTGACGTTATTAAATTATATTCCTTGTATAACACAGCACACTTTTTAGACTTAGAGCGCATTTTAAATTTATTGTTTAAACATTTTTCCAGTAGGCAATGAAACAAAATGCATGAACCAAAAATGACAAAACTGCCCAATTCTGAACATTTCCATCATAAAAGTCTACTTCCGCACGTGCACGCATACACACACACGCACACACACGCACACACACACACACACACACACACACACACACACACACACACACACACACACACACACATTTATTATATATAAAAATAGAATGACAGTGTAAGCCATGGGGATCTTGCACAGCTTCTTGAACTTAATTTTCAATTTCAGTTTTTTGCTTGACTTACTCTGATTTGTGTTATCAGACCAACTCAATAGCTGTAAATGCACAACAAAATAAACTAAGCAAACTTCATGTTTTAAGACTTCCAGTTTTTAGTACAAGTTCTGACAGACCCTCTCCTACATTCATCCTGAAGCATCAAAACTATCATTATAATCCAGGTGCTGTTAACTGGCCACTCTTGCTTCTCCACTGTCTGAAGTGAAAAGATGTGTTTTATCTTGAATGCTGGAACATGTACTGTACTTGTTTAAAAATATTTTTTTATAATGCAGCACAGAACATAATAATTCTGATTTTCTGTTCCTGAATTTGGGTTAATGATATTTGTTGCTCTTTCCACTGAAGCACAAATGCCCTTGTGCATGGCATTTTCTCACTTCTGTAAGTTCTGTTGCATCTGTAGCTACATTCTTGACTTGTTACACCCACCCATTTAAAAGTACAACACAGTACAGTATCAGCAATGTATGTACATAAGGTAGAAGTAGAACCCACAGCCTTCTGCATCAAAAGTAAGTATTTAACCTGTTATGCTATTAGCAATGCAAGCAATCTCAGCATAAGCAACACTATACTTCTCTTCCCCTGAAGCTCTCAGCTCCTTCTAAAATCCACTCTACTCTCAACTGTATCTCTCAACTTTGCAGCACAAGAAATCCGGAAAAAGCCAAAATTTATTGCGAGGGTGGGGGGGGAGGGGCAAAAGCCGAAAAACCAGGGACACATTTTAAACATTGCTTTTATAATTTTGAAAAGTTGCTAGAATAAAATGTGTTATCACCATGCATTTTACTGCCAAATCTTGAACCCAGGACCCTGTGCACTGCAGTCAGAACAACATACCACTATAACAAATCAGCAGTTTCCTGAAAGATTTGAAGACTGAAACTTAAATGGCTATCATTTAGTGAATTCAGTTCTCACTTCTCACCATAGCTCTCAACCTCTTAGCACAAAAAAACTGGACAAAGCCAATAATGCGGGAAATACAGAATTCAGTTCTTACTTCTCACCATAGCTCTCAAAGTCTTAGCACAAAAAAACTGGACAAAGCCAATAATGGGAGAATACAGTCCCAAACAAAATGATAAATGTCAAATACTGATCTTATAAAGTTAGAAAGTTGCTAGAATAAAAGGTTTTGTGTTGCCATTTATTTTTGGAAGAATATGAAGTCTGAAATTCAAATGCCTGTCATTATTTAGTGAATTCAATCCTTCACTGATTTGCCAGAAAAATCCAGAAAAGGACAGATTGTATGAGGAACAGAACAAAAATATGAGGCATAAATCTGGAAAGTTTTATGAAGTGGTGGTGGGTAGGGACTTTAGGCTCTTGTTACCTGTTCCCAAGGTACAGGGTTTGAGCCTGAGTACCTCTAGCCACCAGGTATATTCACATGTGGCATTATATATACACACACACACACACACACACACACACACACACACACACACACACACACACACACACACACACACACACACACACCAAAAGCTGCTGGGTGAGGGGTAATCCTTGGCATCACAACACCCGGCAATGGTGTGCAGTGTGGTACAGGGGTGTAGTGTCTGCAATGTCCCACACAGATGGGTATTGTATGTCCTGGCATCCTGGTTACCATTGCGTTGCAATGCATGCCATGTCTGTGTTTGATAGTCCTTGACATGGACATTGCCTGGGATGTGCACGTCCCACAATAATGTACAGTGACATGTACAAGTGTATCTGGTTTGGCTGGCACATGTTGTGTACACAGACTGTTATCCTCAGATATGCCAATACTCGCCTGATGTGGCAGGACCTGCTTATAGACAGCAGGTTGACCCTGCACCTGCATTAACAGCATGATACAGGTATTCCCTGGTGTCAGTGGCATCTGTCCATATAGGGCATGTGTGTAAGGCATTGTATGGCCTCTGTGGATCACATTTGATGGCACCACATATGTTGCAGGCATCCAGTGGGGAACATAGTGAAGGCACATTTTCTGCAATTATGTGCCTATTGTTCTGCTAGACAGGGTGCCATTCTCTCTGCAGCCCACTGCAATCACACTATGCCTACTATCTGTCATCAATGTGCAGGGTACTAGCAACATAGTGGGATATTCTGGGCAAGTGTGTTTGTGAATGACACATGGGTTCAGAACGTATTCCGGGTAATAGTAGGGTTGCATACTTTGTTCACCAGGCCTTTTGCCAGATATAGGGGTATGGCTTGCCAACACAGTCCCTTGGCTGATTGACATCTGTACTCCTCATGAGGTGGACATTGTGATATATAATACGGACACCATATAGGAAAACTACAAAATCCACTTCTCAACATGTCCAGTGGTTAGACACTCACAGCCACCTCCACACAGGCTCTGACTGTCAAACACACACCTATCATGTTGTGGAATAGAACCCCTACCTAACTAGTTTATCACACTACAGCACTATGCAGCTACAACATGCACTATGGAGATTATTGAGTTGCAGCAGTCCCAGAGGTGCATTACTGGATGGGAGACATCAACACAGTTGGCCTGCCTTGGAATAGAACCTCTCCCTAACTAGTTTCTCACACTACAGCATTACGCAGTTACAGCACATGCTATGGAGATTACTGGGTTATAGCACTCCCAGAGGTGTATTTCTAGGTGGGTGAAATCAGCAGGATTGCCAAAGGTGAGTATGTGAATTGTAAAGAGTGTGCATACTCTAAAAAGCATTGTTATTTTCTTAGGCAGATAGACACACACAGTTGGCCTGTCTTGCAATAGAACCACTACCTAACTAGTTTATCACACTACAGCAATAAGCAGTTACAGCATGCTCTATGGAAAATACTGGGTCACAGCAGTCCTGGAGGTGTATTTCTAGATGGGTAACATCAGCAGGATTGCCAAAGGTGAATATGTGAATTGCAAAGAGTGTGCATACTCTAACAAGCATTGTTTCTTTCTCAGGCAGACAGACAGACAGACACACACACACTTGGCCTGTCTGGGATTAGAACACCTATTAAACTAGTTTATCACACTACAGCATTATGCAGTTACAGCACGTGCCATGGAGATTACTGGGTTTCAGCAGTCCCAGATGTGTATTCGTAGGTGGGTGACATCAGCAGGATTGCCAAAGAAGGACATTTCAAGTGTACTGTGAGTTGTACATGTCTGTTACCTGCATGTACCCACTGCCTACTGTCATGAAAACAAATTTACACCCACTTACAACTGCCTTATTCAGTCCTAATTGATAGTATCAACAAGGCTTGCAGGTCTTGAACCCTGGACCATGCACACTGAGGTCACTGGACATACCACTAAGCCAGCTGGGTTGTATTTATGTCGCACGGAGTTTATAATGCACATCTTACTACAGTTATTCCACAGTACTGAAAACAAACGGGACAGTCACTTTGTGTACATATGTACAGTACCCATGAATTTACTGTACTCTGTGAAACAACAAGACAAGTCTACATCTGTACAGCTGTCATAACTACATATATATATCGATATATATGTGCACCTACGGGATGTGAATACATATATATATATATATATATATATATATATATATATATATATATTTATATACATATACACAAACACAGCTATAGCTATATATATATATATATATATATATATATATATATATATATATTTATATACACATGTCTGAACACCCTTTGTGACACAAAAGGGTGCCAAAGGAACTGATGTGTACACAAAACAGAGGCATTTCTTCTGTTATAACATTTAAATCTTACTCAGTTCACCAGAGAAGGGATGGTTGTTGTGTATGTGGAGTTTGGGTTGGGGAATGATTGGTATGGACTTACACCCCAGTGACCACTTCTGTGTCACTGCCATTTGCTGACACACACACTTAGGCATTTGCTGAGACACACAAACATGCACACAGTTACCAGTGGTGGGAAAAAACTCCTGCCTATCTACAGATCATTATTACAATACTACACAGTTACGAGATGTGCCACAGAGATTACATATTCCAGGGCAGTCAGAATGCCCTTCTAAGACTGAGGACAACAACAGGGAGACTGACAGTCATGAAGTACATAGCTGTAAACCTGTGTGTTTAAAGTAGGTGTCCATCACAACCTGTATGCACAAACAAGACACATCATCTGCAGGTAGTACATAGGTAGGCCTGAGAGGTGTAGTTGTAGCACAAAAGGAACCTGAACTGGAGTATGCCCACCTGTGGAATAGACAACTACTATCACTATACAGGGTTACAGTGGGCATGCTCATACACTTAGTAGTTCAGGGCCGTTTGGGATGCACTATGACTACAACTACACAAGGTTATACTGGGCATGCTCATACACTTAGTAACAAAGGGCTTGTTGGATGCACTGACTCAAATTACACACGGTTGCACTCCGATTGTAACCACAGGAGGCCACAGTGAACATGCTCATACACTTACATTTACAGAAAACAGTGTAATGGACTCCTATTGTAAGCACACAGGTTTACAGCTATGTACATCTTACCTGTCAGTATATATGCACATCATACTGGTTTACTATCTGATACCTGTATGTGGCCCGTAAATTATATATCTGTGTCTGTGCTGTGTGATACACATGCATACATGTACATGAAGTACTAACATATATATGTTAAGTATACACAATCATGCATGTGTAGACGTGACAGACAATAGATTAACTGGGACACACAGGCGAATGCTACCTACAGCATGTGTCACACACCTTGCTGCCCTGAAAGGCATACATTGATGGCAGGTTGTGGACAGTGGAATTTATGTGGAACAGTGGCATGTGCAAGAATAATGTGTGAGCCACATTGTGTAATGGTAATGAGGTGCAGGTGTCAAGATGACCTTTCCCGGCTGTATTAGTAGTTGTCATAATTAGCAGGACTGCTACCCTAAGTATATCTCACATTGGTCATATACACAATTTCTGCTGCTGTCCCTCACGTTACATGAGGCATTTGCTACCAAGCACATTACTGCCACTCGCATGTGATGTCATGGTACAAGTTGCAACTGCTAGACAAAAACAATGAGCCAATGTCCTGATGTTATTATGAGGTTGTCTAGTGTCTGTCATTTCGGGCTGTCATGACTGAATGATAAGCCTTCGACACAGAGCACATGCATCCATGTTTCACGTGTGTGTGTGTGGATAATACCTAAGTCGCATTTACCCATATAGCCGCATTCCAAGGCAAATGTCCTCCACACAGAAGTAACACCCTGACACCTACAAGACAATTGCATTGGATGCTTATGCTAACCAGTGCTAGATGTGTGGCTTTAGTAATCCATTTGCTCAATGTAGAACCTACAATGGGGAATACTGACATCTGTGCAGTGAGGAACAACTGGCTGAAGGCTCTGTAGTGCACAATTGCACTACCACCATATAACTCAGATCCAGACATGTGGGCCATAACAATGGCATGGACCATTCCAGGTAGTGGTGTCCACATATTCATAAAGGCTACTCACATGTAAAGAGCACTACTCTGACATAACTCATCACAGCTGTGTCAGGTACAGTGACAGTGGCAAATGCTGTATTTTAGGTTGTATCCTCATATACATCCACCACCTTGTCCCCAGACTACCAACACACATCCATATGTGGTATGATATAGTATGGTAGACCACCAGATAACCTTTGATTGGTGGACTGTACCTAGGCCTATATCAACTGTGCAAAGTACCCATGTACAGACACAGCTGCATAATGTGTTATGCAATACAATAATACCACTGTTTGTAACCAGCTCAGCTGTACACATACCAGGGTCCCTCGGATGTTGTCAGCATTAACACAGATGACTGTTGCTGTGCACCAGTAAACAACACCCTCATGATTGGATATGACCTAACTGTACCTGCCCTGGATATGTACATCCCACACTCATACAACATAAATTACATTACCATAGCTTTCATTATCCTTTCTATATACAGGTGGCTACAGTCATTACACACATGCACATGGCAGATGGCATGCTAACAGTACATAAGGTTTGATATCTATGTTAACAGAGGTAATATTCCCTCTCTACTGGTCACACATGACCCCTATTATATCATACAACACCCCATGTGGCATGTATGTCATTAGACTTGTCCACCTAATGCAATGCCTACAAACATACCCAAATAACCAGATCATAGTACCTACACAAGGCCTGTATTGACAGACCCAGGGAAATCCAGCTCTGCTCTGTATGTTTCTGAGTAGTCACAGGTGATATGTTCATTACATGTACAGCCATGTGTGGCCACAGCTCCTACATATACCCCATGTCATCAACTGCAAGCCATGCATGCTGTGTGCTGCCTAGACATTAGCCATAGTACCACAATAGCCAGTACATGCTGGGGTGAGATGTTTACAAGCCACAGACTTTGCACATGCTTGAATGAGTGTACTGCCTAGCCTAACAAAGCACATTGCTGGCACTCTTCCAGTAAACATGAGGTATGTGTGGAAAATATGATGTGCTCACTGTTGACCATTACAGTGCTCTGGCTTCACCGAGGCACTGTCAAGTAACAGTTTGTAGGAGCATGACATGGACTAATGCTGTGTGTGTCTTGCTGATATGTGCTGTTGTCATATATGTACACTTGGCTACTTGGTGAAGGTGGTTGTGTCCTACCAGTACATGAATACAACATCCATTATGGTATAATGCTCGGCTATGTTTCACACATGGCGTGGGGAAGATGTGGAATGTATCCTCTTGTCCTGCTAGTGCACTTACTGATGTAGACCACATATGTATACATGTACTGATGTTTGTGTAGATTCCATGTGTGTGCAGTGTCTGATGTTTGAAGGTGACTGTTGTCTTAGTACATCATGCTGTTGCAATACAGCCTCAACATTGCCAACTGTATATGGCGATATGCTTTATGTACAGTAAGCCGTACATGAGGTATGGACAGATGTTTGGACATGACTACTAAGTGGTAGGGCTACTTTGCAGATGAATGATTACTGAGAACAGCTCACTGGTGTGTTACAACCATTCCTACAATAACCTGTGTAACTGCTAAGATCAGGTTTTGTTAATTGAAGTGGAAGACAGACAATGTAAAATGCAGTAAGGGTGACACTGAAGGCAAACCTCTTGACACCTGTAACAGTAATACCTCCCCTGTGCATATATTGTGCATATATAAGCACAGTTGGCAAAGGAAAGAGTCAGTAAGCTTTGTAGCTAATGCAATAGTTCTGTACTTCTGTAATATCTATCATGAGATAGGCAGGTGTTTGACTTCACAGTACTGGCACATGTGGGTGTGTGTGTGTCCATATATGTCACGTATGGTTGGGAATACATCCCACATGTTTTCAGTCTCCAGAACACTGTTGTTAACATCAGTACAGAGTGAAGTGTAGAAAGAAAGGCATAGGCAGGTGGTTGAACCTCACACATGTCAAGTGCCTGTATGTGTGTGACATAGGTGTATATCTTTGTGAATGCCACAGTGTGTGTGTGTGTGTGTGTGTGTGTGTGTGTGTATGGCTGTCCATGTGTATGGCTGTCCGGTCCCTGGAGTGAAGCTGTATTTTACCATCGAGAAATGTTAATGCCCTCTCCCTGCATCCACTCAATGCAATCTAGTATCCCTGTTGATAGCATCAATCTTAGATGGGCATTCTAACCGCCTGTTAACATGTACATCCTGGGGTGTGACCTGTTGTTACATAGACTACTGATGAACACCCCCTCCCCACATACACTCACTGCACTGTAGTATCCCTGTCAATGTCCTCGATCTTAGGCCATTCTGACTACCTGTGCATGTGTAATCTCTGTGGCTCGTCTTGTAATTGTGTAGTACTATAATGATGATATGCACATAGGCAGGGGTTCTCATCCGAACACTGGCAACTGTGTGTGTGTGTGTGTCAGAGTGTGTGTTACTGTGTCTGTGAATCCCTGAGTGTGTGGGTGTGTCTGTGTTTGCATGCTGTCATGGCAGTGGGTATTACTGTTTCCCAATGAGAAGCCACTATTTCCACTGGCCTTTACCCTTGTTATCCATTATACCACTCTTTTACCTCCTCCCCACTCCAGGTAACTATACCTGTGATGTTACCCACTATGGATATGATGGCTCTGAACACAGTAGCTTACTACACAGCTATAATGCTCTTGGAGCATTAGAACAGGAAACATAATTGAAACATGGGAGATTATAACTGTGATGTGGAAGCTACAAAGTGCATGCAGGTATTGTCATACAGACCTGTGAGTAGTGAACATGTACATATGGGACACTAACTGCAAACACCGGCATCCCCGGCACATGCAACTACATTTGAAAGAGGAAAGCAGAACGTGAAGATCAACATGCCATTAGTGTTGTTACACATGATACATACTGTCAAACATACAAAATGCATTCTAAAACTGTAATGCATGGTATGCCTGCTGCCTGCTACCTGTCAACACTACACAACAATATTAATCTACAATTGTCTACCTAGTATGTTCACCCTGTGCATCAGACCATATGAGCATGTCCCTGCAACGATGGTGTGGATGACAGGGATGTAGCTCAGGCATCATCATATGCACAGGGTGATAATGTTTACCAGAGACCTAGGCTGCGCCATTGGATGGCATCAGGTGTGTGTGTTAGGGCCTGTGATATCATTGGGTGTTTTGGATGTTATGCATGTGTGATTTGAGGTGCCCTACATTTGTTTCCGGAGTGCGTGTGTGCATGCACACAGGTCTGGCATGTGGCTGGCCTACACAGAGGTATTATTGACAGCTGCAGACTGTGCAAGGCAGGTTTCACAGTTCACGGTGTCCAGCCACGGCCACGTGACCTGCACCTGCCAGGGGTTGCACGGGCACTACCAGACAGAGGTCCAGATTGGGTACTGTCTGATGACACATGTCCACTGGAATTGTGTCCCTGTTGGAACCGTCCAGGACCATGTACACATGGCCTGCTGTGTCCTGGAATGGACTGCACAGCACCAGCTGCACTGCTGCTGCTACCGCCACTATGGGAGCGGACATGTGCAGTAGCATGTTCACGTAGACCTTCAACAGGTGATGTAGCTGGCCTACGTCCACATGCTCAATGCCTCACTCCCACCAGATGTTCCAGCACAGACATTCCACGCTCAAGGATTGACATGCCATGATCAAGGACTTCCACCATGTCACCCAACCATCTATCCAAAACATCTGCAAGATGATGGTGAGCATTTGCAACTGCCTGGATGTTGTCAGTTAATGAATGGACAGCAGCCCTCTGAAGCCTCAGACTATCTCTGTTGTGCCATTCAGTGCAAGCCTGTGCCTCCATTACAGTCCAAAACAGGCATCTGGTAACTCCAGCTGATGTGCATTGTCTCACAGGGGCATGTTGGCCAGTGGTCCTCCTATGAGTAGCGCTGGGCACATGTCTGTGTGGGACATCACCATTCAGTTGACTGGGATCATGGTGTGCAGGCACACCTTCCATAGTCTCCACACTTCCCTGTTCCATGATACAACCCACCAACTGTCTTTCATCTATGGCCAGTGGTGATGGGGTATGTCTAGGCAGGGGAACTGTGTGCAAGGATGAGGGGGATATAGGTGGAATGGCAACCAATGGCATAGATTCAGCTCCTGACAACCCTGCCTGTGCCTCAATCATACTAGTATCATCACTGCTAGAATCTGTGGGGACACTAACATCAGGTGGACCGCAGGAGGGCCACACACCAACATCAACACCTGTGAGGGAAAGACAAGAACTGTACATTACAAGTCATACCAGACAGACACACACAGACACACACAGACACAGACACACACAGACACACACAGACACATGCTACATGCAGGTGATATGGCAGATGGCATTCAGCTTAGACAATTATAGTGGTAGTTATCATACATCCCTGAGTTGCACACAACAGCATGCATGTGTTATACCAGATGGCATGCACCTTACACAATTATAGTGGTGGTTAGCATATATACCTGTATTGCACCATTTGTGTTGGTAGCCTATGCCCCATACCTGCAACACAATGTATACACTTTGCATCATTGCACCTCACTGCCATGGTGTGTGCAACATACACCACATGATAACAGACCATCGCTGACCTTTGTGCATCTGCCACTGATGCTTTGTGTTAGCCACTGCCCCTATGTGTGAGGACATGAGCAGAAGGGTATGTTGACTGAATACTATGTTTGCTTGAGCCCTAACTTGCATATCTCCCCCAAAGCAGTGCATGTCTGTTCAACATTATTCTGCCTACCCCTGAGCTGAGTCTACATTGTGCATGTGGCTGTACACACATTTGACATGGCTGTCCCTACTTTGCAATGGTGCCGCAGACCAGCACAGGTTTACAGTACACCAGCCTGATGTGTGGCATATGACCTTGCCAATCACATGTAGTATGACATGTCTTCTGCTGACGTGTTGAATGACATGCATACATGTGTAACCTAATGGTGTCCATTCCAATCTATAGGACAGTAATGGTGTCCCAATGCAGGGACGTGTTATACTAACATGGGCTTTCAGCTGATGCAGTGTTGTCTGTCCACCCTACAAATATGCAGTGACATACTACACATTGAGCTGATGTGCATAGCCATTGCAGGGCATCATATGGCTTCACAATTGCTATACATTGTGAGTTACTGACACAGTTCATAGCCATGACTATGTTCACATACAATACATATCTAATGCGGAATGTGACTCACGTCACTGAGGTGTATACACACTAAACCCTAATGTGGAATGTGTGACACAGGTTCCAGAAGGGTATACAGATGCCACCCCTGCACATCTGCAAACCATATTACTGATGACTGGCAACTATGCCCACACATGGCTAACTTAACAGTACTCAATGTCCCACATGCCATCTGTGTAACTCACATACATGAGGAACAGGCATGACAGTGATGTCTGACACCAGCAAGGTGAATGTACTGCATCTGTGGCCTAATGTGGTTGTATGTGTATGTTGTGCAATACAAGTATGTATTTGGATACTGTATAGGTGAATGCTTTCATGTCGTGACACACTCAAGATGTTCAAGACATGTTATGTGGTGGTTTCATGTTATGCCTACACATGCTGTGCACAGGCCTGTATGGTGTTTAGTGTTTCACATCTGCAATATCACCATTACACAAAGGCTATAGTTGTATTGTGTCAAGCCAATATACAACAGGGTGTACACACATGTACATCACTTCTACTGTGTGTGTGTTGCTTCATGTCTCTGGCCATCCTCCATGGCCATGTGTACACATGTTCTGTCCACTGGTTGTGATAGCCATCTTATTTCACATGTCAGTGTTATCCTATATGACATACACCCATCAATGTCATATGCTCCACTGAGGACAGGGTTATGCAGACAAAGGGTGGTATGTATGGGATGTGAGACATCATGATTTGCTGGATAGTTGAGTAGTGTTGCAGTCAGCCCACTACATGTCATGGACATGACAGATAGCACATGACATTGTATGACATTCATAGCAAGGGTATAATCCACAGGGGTGTATCCTGTGGGCCGGTCATACTCCAGCTCCAACACATTTAGAGTGTGTGCACTCATATGCTCTCAGTACAGTACTGTTTGTATTCCCAACATGTGTAATGCTGATATGTAGTAACTGTCTCTACAGTGAAACACACCTCCACCATTGTATTCACAGTTGTCCACACATCTGGCAATGACAGTTTGGAAGGTTTAGTGTAGGTGTTTCATATAGTCTTTAATTGTTTCACATAGGTAACCACTGTGATGCATTGCAGGTCTGACCAGTGTCTACTAACAGAACCACCATACATTATGTGTTCATGTGTTATGGCAGATAGCAAGCAATTAATATGATCTGTGCATTATCAAGCCTGGTAAATAATAACAATCTCACCTGACACAGGCTGCTGTCTCTGCAAAATGCCAGAGGTACCTAAACAGGAGTGTCACAGCAGTAAGATCATTATCCACACCTGTGTGATAGCTACAGGGTGCAATGTCCATGTTAGCACATAAGCCAGTACAATACACTATACTGTGGAGTATGCACATCTGTGCATACATACAGTAGCAGACTGTAGTATATGGCATGTGTGCATACATGCCTTGCATATGATGTTACATTACATATTGTACAGTAACACATGTAACTATGTGAAATATAGCTGTGTTATATGTGCAGTACTGACTTACCAGGCAACTCCAGGCTTGGTGGTTGAGAGACACCCACCTCCACAATACCAGCTAAAGCTTGTAGATGGAGGTCTGCAGGTGTCCCCAGGTTGGCCAGTAGCATATCGGTACATGTGAGTGGGGGTTGGGTGAGTGGCCTCCCACCTGTTGCACCTTGTTCCCTGGTGATTGCATTAGCACACTGTTTCGACCATCTTATGAGGTCAGTGCAGTGTTGGCGCACCTGCTGATAGGTGCAATTGTGACCGCTGACATCATTTACCCTCCTGCAGAGTTCCTCCCACAGGGCATCCCACTGCTGTGCGTCCTGTGGCACATGGCTGAAGAGTGTTGTATGGTTGTTGAGGAGGTATAGGATGAGGACCTCATCCTCCAAGCGGGTGTATGCTGGCAGCCTGCTACATGGTATACCGGAAGACATAATGATGGAGACAGGTCACAGTATCTCACAGAGAAGTACAGAAGTAAAGCTGAGCATACATGTGTATCACATTTATTAAGATTACAAATAAGTCTTTGCAAATCTACATGACACTAACACCACTGACATGTATAGGTTACACACATTTGACACTTACTGGTGATGTGATGTTATTTCCATATATGTGTGTGTCATGTGATGACATTGCTCATACTCCATGTGGATGTTGTCTTTGATGTGGGCATGTCTGTTTGACTGTACTGGTGCTTTACCTATCAGCACATGCCTGGATGTGCTCACATTAATGCAATCAACCTTAGTGCTGTGTATATGTCACATATATATTCATATATAGCCATCAGGGACATGCCCTGTGACCCTGCAGACTTGCAAGCATGTATGTGTTTTGCCATATGCATCTACATGGCACTGTACAGCTGTGTAGCATCCTGCCATGTATTGCCTGTGTTGCACATATGTAACAAATGGGACAATAGCTAGCCTGATGGTATTTGCAGGGTTGGATATCAACTATAGCATGTATTTTCATAGTTTTCTAGTAGGCTATATGCCCTGGGCAATTTATGAGCCTAGGCAGACAGGTTACCTAGCTGTAGGCAACAGACAGGTAAGTTTCAGTGGCCAGTTCAAGCAGTGCCATGGAACTGATCCACAGGGTTACTGATATATTTGGCATGCGGTCATCACACCATGTCACAGAGAGGGGCGATGTGCAGCTTCGCTGGACAGGGATGCATAGTATGGCAAGTGTATGTTAAGTGCATGGGACAGAGATCTGTCAGGCATGTTGTGATCCTTGTACTAGAAAGGTGGATGTCCATGAAGTATGGGTTTATTTGGGATCATGATGTGTTAAGTGTAGCATGTCTAACACCTCTGGGTTGGACATGGCTTTATTCAGGGTAGGCTGCATGCTACATAATGGAGCTAGGGATTGGGAAGGGCAGTGTAGGCCATCTACATATGGGATATAACCTTTAAAGGAAATATGTGATCGATTATGGGTCACATGAGTGTTGAGTATGGCTGAGGAATTATCTCTATACTCCTAGATGTCCCCTGTCATGATTAGGGGTGCCACATATGACTACCTGACTGGTGTGGTGAAGTAACTATCAAAGGAAAGACTACTGTCGATCTGCATCCCAAACACACACAGTTGCCATTATGTTGACCACTGCCTAGGTGGTAGTTCATGGGTACAGTGTTTTTAACATAGGGGATGACAATGCAATACTTAGCTGTCAGATTGTGGTCATACGTCACACACCACACATCTGACACACAAAGGCCCTTCTGTATGTTGAACGCAGCACACAATGAGTCAACTATTGCTCCTAGTTCATAGTCATTTGCAAACATCAGTAAGCTGATGCTTTCTGTATTAGTCTGTGTGGTATAGATAACAAAGAGGGGGAGTACCAGGAATGAACCATGTATTACTGTGGCTGGCACTGGTTTGATGTGCGTGTATTAGTCAAACACCTTCTATAGTGTTGGTTCTGCCAGCAGTCCAGTTGCCAACCACTCCTGTGACATAGGAATATACACCTAGTTTACTGAGTGTAGCTGGAACACAGTATGGGTGATGGTGTCCTACTACCTGGCAAGGTCATGATATGCAGTGTGAATCAACTATACTGTCATCTACATTGTACTGAGTACGTCAAATACGTTGATCATGGTTCATGGCCTTACAGACCAGACTCAGCAGGGTAGTTGTACACTATTTCCCATTATCAATGGTGTCTCCCCCTTTGTGGGGTGTGATAACTGTTGCTGTGCACCATTCGGTGTGTACACAGCCTGACATGGAGCTATGATTGAGCACGATGTGTATGTGGATAGCTGATTGTTCTTACATTTGTGTAGGATACACCCTGGGATGTTAACAGGTCCCATGAAAGCTGTATGTATGGCTTTAGAGAGTGCAGCTTGCACCTGCATAGCTGTTATTACAGGGGCCCTGTAGTGTACATGGATATATTACTAAGTGCACCTGTTGGGGGAGGTGTGAGGGGTTTAGCTTCACCAAGACCCTATCTGGATGAACAGGTGCTATTTCTGTAGGTGCAGTACTTCCCATGCCATAGTGCTGTGCAGCGCGGCAGGTCTTGTTGTTGTCATTACGATTAATGACACAGCTATAGAATGCTCTGTGCTTGGCCTCATTATATGTGGCTGATTAGTTTCACAGTAGCTTTGTGTGGTTTTATATGGTGTATCTGCATCTTACTGAGGCTGACTAGGGATCGCCTACACTCATGTGTGTTCACTCTTGCAACAGTTACTACTTTCTGTGGTACAGTTTAAAGCATGGTGCCACAAGTTTCCCTTCTTGTTTGTGTTTGGTTGAATCTTGTTTCTGTTTCAATGGCACAATCACTGCATGTATGTGACTGCTTAAGGTTAATTTGTGTAGGATTTAGCATTTGCACATGCATTGTCCATCTGCATGGGTGCCATGACAGTCACCACTTTGCTCTTAGGAAACATAACATTGGCATTGGAGACTGACTATGTGTAGCATACTGTTAGCCCTGTTTGTGTGACTACTGTGAGCCAGGTCATTGGGGTTGATGGAATCCAACATGTATTGAGCGCAGGTGTTGGTATATGAGGAGTCTTCTCAGTTCATAATGGAATAGTTGAGAGTAGCCATTATTATGGTTTTCTGTCTCAGACCTAATCTTCCCCATTACAGCACATTATGACAGTTGGGAAATCCGCGGCATGGTGGGTGATCTTTCACAAGGTGCAATTTGAATTCCACTTTGGCACAAAGGTAGTTGCTCAGCATAATGCATCTAAAGTTATGCAAGTGCAACTAGCATGAGGGTGTACATATCCTTCAGGAATATGGACACACCTGCAGCCCATGTGTTCTGATAAAGGATAATGGGAAAGAGGTGAGGTATGTGTTATAACACGGTCATGCAGGTGTGCTCTCCAGAGCATTGAAACATGTCTCAGCCACTGCACAGATATGTTCTCCATGTTAGGGATTGACATATGTGTGGCCATATAGAGTTTCTGACATGTATCATTGTGTAGCGAGACCCGCAGTTTATTGCTTGGCTATCCCTGTAACAGCAGTGGACCTTCACTTGAACTGTGTATGATGAAGGCACTATAGGGGACGCATGACCCCTAGGCAGTATCCAGATTCCCAGGGGTGACAGGTTCAGGCCCTGTCTGGCAAAGCATCATGGTCTGTCAACCATGTTATTCCAGGCAGACAGATACTGGATACCCTTTGACTTGCACCACTACACTAGACAATTTTGGAATACAATCCTTTTGTCCCTGTACTGCAATATCATTCTGGCCAATGGCAGCATGCTACCCAGGCCTTGGGACATACCTGCATGGGCTACAAGACCTGACAGTTCCTACATGTGTTTCCATGCAGTCCAGGCTACTGCATTACGGGTCCTGCACAACAACATGGAATATACCAGAGTCATGTGTATAGTTCAAAAGGTGGTCTGAGTGTATGGGTATGTGGCTAATCATGGCAGACAGGCAGCTGACAGTATGTATGTATGCCCTCGTATAGGTTGGTGTGTAACATAGTGTTAGAGTTTGCATTTACAAATGAGTACTTTTGGGCATGTTTCCAGCCATGTGTTCTGAGGTGTGGCACAATTATGCAAACTATGTCATACAGTTTGTGTAGTTCGTTGTCTGTCTCTTCCAGCTTGGGAGGTCACTTGTTTGGCCAGATACTTAGAAGCATCTGTGAATGTGTGTGATTTCCGGTAGTGTGTGTGGGTGTCCTTACTGTGTTCTGGTAAGGGTATGTGTTGGTTGTGATGATGAGATGCATGTGTTAACCTACACCTCATGACTGTCCAGTCCAGTCATGGCTGTAGACTGGGCTGCCTTCCAGCTTACCCCTGTTGCTGCATCCCAAACAATGTGTGGGGCGTGGTGTTAGGTGGGTTTGGCAGTGTACATGGCATAGAGGTTACATTCCCCCAGGATGGCCACATACACAAAGCTGACATTAGTAAACACCAGTAGCTGACTAGTGGACATGCCTGTATGAGCATTCAGTACTACAAGTCCCAAGTACTGTATTTAGTTTACTTATTGCTTATGAAGATGTTTTAGACAGTGATGCTCACATGTAAATATTTGTGTTATGGACGTGACAACACTGGCTATTACGGAAACATTGTAGCTACCTTTAGCAGCAATCCTCCTCTGAGGAGCACATCACATTCTGTTAGTTGATTACAGATGATGCAAGTGTCTACAGGTCTGTTTCCTTCTCTGGGTATATACTCACATATCCACCAGGACCATGAGGTCTGTTGGGCACAGACACCCACTTTCCAAACAGAGACATGTATCAATAGACTCTGATGCCACCATCAACATGATTAGGATATAATCAGATAGTGTAAGCCATTACCTATGAAGTGGCTATTACACATGGGCAGCAGTCTCCTACATCTTATACTCCTACTGCAGATGTTACACTGGAGTTAAAGATGATATGCAACCTGTTTCATTACCAGTACTGTGCACTACCTTACATACAGTATGTGCAAGTGGCTGTAAGGTTGGCAATGAGAGGTTAGGCTACACAAACCTGGTAGTTCAACCAGTGTGTCTCTACTCTCAATATCCACTCTATGTAGGTGTTCACATAGCCATTTGGCCCAGCCCTGTAACAAGGGTCACTACACATTTGCATAACATGTACACATGCACAGCTGTTATTGCTTGCAAACGATACTAGAAAGGACCAGCCCTGTAACAAGGGTCACTACACATTTGCATAACATGTACACATGCACAGCTGTTATTGCTTGCAAATGATACTGGAGAGGTCCAGCCCTGTAATAAGGGTCACTACACATTTGCATAACATGTACATATGTACAGTTGTTATTGCTTGCAAATGATACTAGAGAGGACCAGCCCTGTAACAAGGGTCACTACACATTTACATAACATGTACACATACACAGCTGTTATTGCTTGCAAACGATACTAGAGAGGTCCAGCCCTGTAACACGGGTCACTACACATTTGCATAACATGTACACATGCACAGCTGTTATTGCTTGCAAACGATACTAGAAAGGACCAGCCCTGTAACAAGGGTCACTACACATTTGCATAACATGCACACATGCACAGCTGTTATTGCTTGCAAACGATACTGGAGAGGTCCAGCCCTGTAATAAGGGTCACTACACATTTGCATAACATGTACATATGCACAGCTGTTATTGCTTGCAAATGATACTAGAGAGGACCAGCCCTGTAACAAGGGTCACTACACATTTACATAACATGTACACATACACAGCTGTTATTGCTTGCAAACGATACTAGAGAGGTCCAGCCCTGTAACACGGGTCACTACACATTTGCATAACATGTACACATGCACAGCTGTTATTGCTTGCAAACGATACTAGAGAGGTCCAGCCCTGTAACAAGGGTCACTACACATTTGCATAACATGTACACATGCACAGCTGTTATTGCTTGCAAACAATACTAGAGAGGTGGATATTACATGTGTTATGTGCATGGATAGTTACCTAGCTCTTCCGATTATCTTTGCTATCATGCTGCTAAACTGTCAGATGAAAACAAATTATATGTATCCTGTTATTGAGTATTGTAATTGCCAATAGACATAACTACTGTTTGCATAACATAACAGAATTGCTATGTAGAATGGAATACAGATCTGCCTAAAATACTGTACATTACAGTTATTGGCACAATATCCCACAAAGCATACCATATTTGCGCAGTAAGCCCACCTTTGACATGTTCATCTTACTTATACACCCATACATATGTTGACTGTTACAATATATTGACATATACTATCCCCTGTTATAGTACATACTTGCTGGACCAATCCTGACACTGACAGTGGCTGGAAGTGAATTGGTGAGTTCCATGTCCATATCATCCCTTGTGGTATATACGGAGTTTGCCTTGTGACCTACAGCAGTACACACATAGAATACTACAAGCATTACTACTGCTCAACAATACATCGCTACAAGATAGCTATTTCCACTATATGCATTGATTACACTGTAATTCTTACAGAATAAGTACTACTTACACAGACATACTACATGCTATACATACCTTTTTAGTAACTGGAAGTGTTATTGACTAGTATACTACTCGTTTTCGGTTCGTCTTTCAGTGTTTTGTACTGTCCTACAGGTAGATACAGATGGTTTGAATGTGTGTCAAGGCAACCTTTTATAGTTACAGATCAGTAACATGTGCTATCCCGATAACCAATTGGTGTTCCTAAGTAGCTAATTACATGCACATCAGCTGCGCTGCTACTGCCTTAGCCAATGCCATGGTAACAGTGGAGTATAACTGAGTACTCCACTTGGACGTTGTCCCTTTGCCTTACTTGTGAGGAAGACAGCCTGGAAGTGTTGTTTGGAATCTATTGTAACAGCTGTATGGAGATGAACAGTAATATATTGTGTGTAATGCCTAGAGGATTTGGTCTAAATGTGAGTGCTGCTGTTATATTTCTGAACAGTGCTACTTGTGCAGGGTTTGTCTGTACCTAATACTTCTGCATATGTTTCAGTCTGGCCAGGTTGTTTGACCAGCTCAAGGCTGCATAGCTATGCATATAATGTTAGGGGGTTTACAGTCTGCTTACCAGACATATTTACTTTGGTGTTAATGTGCATCATACTGTGCTGATAATCAGTACTCGGTAACACTTCCTGGTGTACAAACCTTTCAACCCTCAGAAACGAGATTAGTTCATACAAACCCTGTTACATCAGCAGCTGTTCAATTGTATAACAGCAACTATTTCACATAGGGCCATGTTAGTGTGTCTGTGTCCAGCTATGTTAAGGTTTCAGCAGATGTTGTACAGTAGTTGAATAATTGGTTATGGTATGACAGTATGTATTGATGTACTTTATTTTGGTTGTGGGGTAGATGTTGTTGGGAGTACATAGCACATGCAGGTGTGTAGGAACCCCTTTTATAACTCGTCTATATGTGTGTGGGTGTTCTTTCCCTATGTGAACACCTATCCCTTAGTGAACTAATACTATGGTAATTGCAGGCTGATTCATTAAGGCACTTTTAAATGCTTCCTGTATAGCATGCAGGTACTGTTAGTCCTTGAATCCTTTTGGCAATACATCAGAAGTTTTGCAAAATGAAAGCTGTCTGTGTATTTCTGTCATGGATATTTGCAGTCATTGCAGTTGTGTTGGTGACTGTGTCCATAGAACATATTTGTAATAGTGTATTGGCATATACTCTTCATATGTTATGTTCATATTGTTTGGGGGGGGGCGGAATGTGTGATTGCTATGGTCCATGTTATACTCAGATATGAACACTTCGGATGCTGTCTACACACATGTATGTATGTGTGTATATATATATATATATATATATATATATATATATATATATATATATATATATGTGTGTGTGTGTGTGTGTGTGTATGTATATAGATATATATATTATTGCATATGTTTATCTGTACCGCCATAGATGTGTAGATGTTTTTAACCTATCTATATATCAACATATATATGTAGATCTGTATATATCGACATGTCTCTATGCATCTCTCTCTCTGTATATCTATATATCTATATATCTATATATGAGCATGCACCTTTCATTGGGTACATGGCGGGTTGTCCTATTTCAACACATTGCTCCCTTTTGTGTTTTAACCTGTCTGCATACACAACTGGGATAGGTACATTCCAGGTAGTCTAGTGTAAGGTTACTCTGAGGATGGAGTACATGGTTGCGGGTTCTAATCCAGGAAGGTGTTATTATTTTACCTCTCAGAGTAGGCACTGGTAGGGAAAGTGTGAATAATGCACATTTAAGTGGTTGTAAGCAGGTTTACCCATGGTCTGCACGATGTTAAGCAAAGGTTAAACCTGTGAAGTGCTTCTCTGATTACCATGTTTCAGCGCCGCTTACCATCGCGCAAACCCATGGAAACCTGCTTACAACTGCTTAAGAGTGCTTTAATCCACCTGCATCCAACAGCCCTTATTCTGGCCCTCAAAATAACTTAACAGCCCTTGAACCCGGGACCATGAACACAACAGTTACTGACTTTACCACTAAAGCATCTGAGATATGTACAAATGTTATGGTGTTTAGAATATACATTTTACAACAGGCATTCCTCACTGCCAAAAACAAATGTGACAGTCAGTTGGTGTACATATGTCTGATACATGTTAATGTTTATATGTTTGTGAAATTAGGTGTTGCAATGTGACATGACAGGGTGTATTATGCATGATAAAGGTTCTTGTTTGTGTCCTTTTTATATTATCCCCATACTCCATGTATACCCCTCCAGTTCACTTATTGAACATCCGACCCAGGCCCTTCTTGATACATGATTTCATTACTCGTCATTCCTCCCCACCCCAATCTTCACATACACAACAACCATCCCTTCTATGGTGAATTAGCTTAATATTAATAGTTATAATACCAGAGCTGCATATGTTTTGTGTACACTCCAACTCCTTTGGAGTGCTTCTGTGTCACAAAGTATGTTCATAGATGTTTATATATATGGCTATTGATGTAACTGTATATATATATATATATATATATATATATATATAGATATATATATATGTGTGTGTGCAGACATCACTGACATGTATATATATATATATATATATATATATATATATATATATATATTAATATATATATATATTTTTTTTTTTTTTGTATTCATTTGTAACAGTAATACATATGTAGACTGGAATGTGTTGGTTCACAAACTACAGTACATTACAATATACTGTACATATGTACATAAAGCGACTGTCCCATTTATGATCATTACAGTGGAATGCATATGGTATAAGATGTAGTCTCAAGACCATGAAACATGTATACACCTCAGATGACTTAGTGGTAAGTCCCATGACTATAGTGTGCATGGTCCAGGGTTCAACACCTGCAATGCTTTACAAATGCTCTTTACTCCAGATTAAGGCTCATTTAAGCAGTTGTACCCATGTTTAAAAGTTTTTGTGTGACATTATAGCAGCGGTTAAACACAGTTAAACAATCCTTGTAACGTATAACCTGTGCGCGCAAACACGGCCACATCCGCTAACTACCCGGGATATGTACATGTCAGTGAAGTAACATCTCACTATGTGCTTACATAACATTACATTCTCTGTTGACTGTACTCTCCAGCACACATGGGTTTATATGGTTGTTTTGAATGTTTATTATACAGATGATTACTACGTATGTATGCACGCTGTGGTTAAGGTATATTTTTGAACATGATAAACACCCTGCCTTTATCGGGATTGGGACCTTGAATGCACAGATACTATGCAGATGCTGTAACCATTACACTGTTGACATTAACGTTGCTTCCACCTATTTCCTATTTAGATGATTTCTATGTGTAAGCTAGGCTAAGCAAAGGGCGGAGGCCCCCAAACCCACTGAGCTTCACTTACTCTTGAAATAACAACATATAACAAATGTACTGTGAGACAGTACATTATATTCCAACTACATTAGGCATAGCCTCTCACTGACACACTTTAAGGGAAACCTTGTTGTGTGAATGGGTAACAGAATATACACCCCTGGGATCATGTGTCCCAGAACCATACAGCCAGGGGGTGGGGGAGCCTGTCCAGTTTTATAGCTGTGAGACCTGTTGGGAAAATTGAATGGTGTTGAATTGTCATATTAACATGCCCTTTTTAGATCACGAAGTGCCCCTATCACCCTCCACAACTCCAGTCTTCAACAGCTTCCAGCAACTCTGCCTGGGATTGCTTCATTGGCTATGCTTGACAGAGGCTCAGTTACTTCATCAATGGTGCAGAAAAAGCCAACACACTGTAGCTATGCTTCTAATTGCCATTGGGCAGATAGGTAGTAGGCTATCTGTGAACTTCTAAAGTGCAGGCCATCACAGCCATAATATGTGAATAAACAGACCTTCAGATCATAATATACAGTGAGAAATCACCATGTAGTCAGGAAACAGTTTAGTACAGCAATAACATACAAAACACTGATACTTAGTCACTCCAAAAGGATATCTTGGAAGCTAGAAGACTTGTATAAGTTTAAGGCTTTCTATTGCTTACCAGTAGGTTACCTACAGGAGAAATGAAAAACAAGCACAGATGGGGAACATGCATGCAACAATGCCATACCTGCCTATGTGTCAGCCTTAGGCTTTGGAATACTGGCCAATGCTATTGGCGCCCCCATGGTGCTTTATTTAGGAGAGTCTCAAAGGTGAATTCCAGCTCCATAAACAGCACTATAGCAGAATCAATGAGGGTTATGCTACTCAACACCAGGGGTTGTAATCACGACATGCATGCAGTCAGAGCACTCCTCAGGATGGACAACATCAACATCTGTGCAGTAACTGAGATCTGTCTTCAGGCTCCTGAGAGCACACCAGCACTACCAGACTACAGCCCATACAACACATTTCAGCCACAGACCATGGACTGACACAGACATGGAGAGGGTGCATCCATATTCATCAGGGATACCTATACCTCCAGGTTAGTGGGTCAGCATGATACCTCTGAGATCATCCATGTGCAGCTAACATCAGCCACAACTGCAATGTAAACTGTGGCCTGCTACAGATCACCCTCCATGACCCAGGACCACCACTCTACCTACCTGGAGACAGTGGAGAACATGACAGTCCTAATGCACACCCTGGCATTGGTCAATGTCAACTACCATACCATTAACTGGGAAACTTACTCCAGTACTCACTTCCAGGCCCAGCGCTTCCTGGAATGTATCACCTCATATGCCCTGTATCAGGTGGTAACCTCCCTAACAAGTAATGGAAACATACTAGAAGTGGTCATCACCAACATGGGCAACAGGTGCATTACAGCGGAGGTTAACTGGTCACTGGTTAGATCTGACCATGGACTATTCACTGTTTCCACACCCAAGCATCTCCCCCACCCATGGATACCATAGTGTATACCTTTCCTACAGCTAAATTTACACTACTAGTGACAGGGTTGGGGGGTTTCACAGCTCCCACACTAAGGGGAAACACTGCTCAAGATACAGACAGAGTTACAAATGTAGTCTATAAGCACCTACATGGATGTATGGATTGTGCCATCACTGGTAAACCAAGACTCACTCCTCCTAGACAAGGACACCAGTCTGGTGGACCGCTGAAATAAACAGGCTATACTACAGAAGTAGGACAGTGTTCCAGACAAACAGCAAATCCCATGAAGGGCAGACATCCGTGACCACTATTAATATGATGCGTAGGTCCCTCATAACATCATCCAAGGCTAATATCAGCAGGAGAATACGCAAGGATTCGAAAGATAACCACAAAGCCTTCTTTGGCTATGTCAAGGATTTAAGTGGAGACACACAGATTTGCACTGTGCCGGTGACATATAGCACAAAATATGCTGACCCTACTGATATCGCCAACATCCTTGCAGTTACATTCAGTGCATACTTCACCCCCTAAAGAGCCCACAACAGTACCTGAAAGGTACAGTGTCCCACACATCAGAGAAACACAGGTGGGAATGGCCCTCTCTAACAGCAGAACACAGCGTCAGTGGAGACAGATGTCGTCCCAGACTGTATCTTGCAAACTGTACAAGACAACCTGACCCCTCCCACCTAATTAAGCTTTCCAACCTCAGCCTCTCCACAGGCTACATGCCCATACAATGGTGCATGGCAACGGTTATTCCACTCCATCAAGGTGGAATCACAACTGACCATGGTAACTACCACCCCATAAACCTGACTAGCCTGGTCTGCAATGGTATGGATCGCATCTTCATGGCACTCATTAACAGAGACATTGGTAACCTCCAAACACGTGACCCAACCCAGGTCAGCTTGGTTGAGTGCAGTTCATGCCTACTGAACCTGTTTGACATCTTACATACAGCAGTATCAGCAAGACATTAGATGATGGGGGAGGTGGTTCACACATACTACCTGGACCTCGCCAAGGCTTTTGACACCATACCCCACTCAGGTATTATTGATAAACACACCAGCCTGTACATACACCCATACATCACAGGTTGGGTTGCCAATGGGCTTACACACAGAACCCACATGGTATGACTAGCAGTCTCCAGGTCCAACTCTTGACCAGTCATGACTGGTTTGGCATATACTTCTCAGAGGTACAGGCAAGCACAGGTGGACTACAGCAGACCATGTTCGGCAATGACTGCAAACTGGGAGCCATGATTGATAGTCCAGCTGACAAAGACATCCCTCAAGGGGCCTCACAGAGGCCGTCACATGGTGTCAACATCACGGCCTACAGCCAAGTGCCACTAACTGCATGGTCATTCCATTGTGGAATATTAAGCACCCATATATTAACACATAAGTGGCAGACACTTTAATACGGATGAGGTAATGGGGTATCTGGGGACTAAGGTAGATAGTGATCTCCCCTTTGACAATCATATCTCCACAGTAGTTAGGACATCCTTCTATGTAGGCCATCTAATTACTAAAGGATTCCCATCTAGACATACTGGGGTTATAGTGCCCCTTTACTCATCACTCATCAGTCCCATCGTAGGGTATAATAACCTATTTGGGATGTACCTCAGAAGACACCTCCAACAGCTGGGAGGTCCACGAATGTACCTCACCAACAGGAATACCATCGTCCAACATATGGCCTATGCAGCCAGACTGAATGAACTCCTGTTTTACTCAGTGGCATCTCGTTTACTCACAGATGATCTCCGCTGGCCAACACAGCTATATCGAACTCAGGCTTAATGGATATGCTCCACCTATGGGAATACATGTCACAGTGAGCCACACACTGTAGTGAGTTTAACCTTGCCACAACAATAACTGGAAGATGCTGGAGGGACAGATTCCTGTCACAGACACTCCCCATACTTTGGAACAACATCCCTAACTACATTATACAGAGCCCCTCACTTACACTCTGCAAGAGAAACCTTGAAGAGTGGATGGGAATCAGTAGATGCACCCCAGGGATCCCACCATTGGCTCTGCTCCACAGAGGGACAGTTAATGAATCAATGGGGTGGCAAAAGCTGACACATTTTGGCTGGGCTTATGAATGGCCTGTAGCAGTTGGCCAAGTACCTACCTACCTATGAATCTATACATACAGTATCAGCACATTCTGATAGCTTAATCTGCTGTTCAGGTGTTGACTTACCTTGTGCCAATGGCAGTTGTATGTGCAATAGTTGAGGGTTGCCTATGTTGGATGCACACTGTAGACTGCATATACATGACAATGTACAGGTAGTCTTGTGTGTGTGCCATCCATTTTTACTGTGTGTGCAGGTGGAGATAGGTGTCAGTCCCTAGGTGCCTACACTGTCAGTGTGTGTGCTGTACGTTCCCTCTTTGCCAAGGTATGGGAATACTGGTCACGCCTCCATCTGCCTACTGGGGCTGGCTCAGGGTGTTTGTGGTCTGAGTACCTCTGTGCCTGTGGGGACCTTGGCAATGGTGGTGGGCTGTGAGGGCCTTCACCATTCTTTCCCTGCTGCAGCTGTTTCCTCATGACCATATTGGGTAGCATGGCACATACTATGAAGATGTGGACACACGTACCTGGAGAGTACTGCAAGGCTCCACCAGATATGCCCAAGCAACGGAACCGTGATTTCAGCATCCCAAACACACACTCTATGATGATTCTGGTTTGTGCGTGTGCCTCATTATGGCGTTGCTGCATGGGTGTGTGTGCATTTCTGTTGGGAGTCATCATCCACGGTTCCAGTGCATAGCCAGGATCCCCCACCAGGTGGCCATTTGGGACGTCCCCCCTGGCAAATAACTGATACAGCTGTGAGGCATGCCAGATGTGGGAGTCGTGATAGCTTCCAGGGCTGCCAGCACACACATCCATGATAATGCCCTGGACACTGCATACGACCTGGCAGTTGATGTAGGGGTATCCCTTGCAGTTTATGTAGTGCCTACCCTGCTCACTGGGTGGTGACTTGATGTGTATGTGCATGCAGTATATTGCACCCAGTACCTCCAGGTATTCTGCCACATGGTGGAAGAGATGCATATTGCTGGCCAACCCCTCCTGCATTCGGGTGAAGTATATGTGCTCATTGTCATGTGATAACATGGCATCCAGGAACTGGTGTAGTACCCTGGATACTGATGCCTGTGAGATCCCCATGATATCCCCAGTTGGTCATTGAAAGGTACCTGTAGCTAGTATTCTCAGGCTTACACATATCTTCGTAACCACTGGGATGGGTTCCCTTCTGTTTGTTCTGGCTCTGAGGCATGGCTGGCACAGCTCCACAAGTTGCTGTAGGATGTCCCTGTCCACCCTGTAATGCTCTACTATCTCCAGATCATGTAGCCCCTGGTAGGTTACCCTTGGTCTGAACACTCTCCTCCTCCTCTGGTGCCTGAGGTGGTCATGTGCATCATCCTCCACACCACCTTCAGTCTCCAAAACATGCTGGTGGATCAAAGCTATGGCAGACCCTAACATGTACATACTAAAAGTTCCCCATCTGTATACACCACTGGTGCAGAGTGTATGGGAATACACAAATGTGTGTGAGGTGCTTTCACACTTTATACTATTGTGCTATGGATGCTGCTGATGTCAGTGGGTGTGTATGAGCTATTCCAGCTGCAGCATGTCTTAATTATGGGTTTTGCAATGAGTACTGTAAGTGTGGGGCCTTTACTGTGGAGATATGCTTGCCTGCCTTGATTAATCTGTTGGCCTTTAATTCACTTTTAAACCTGGATCCCCTCACATTATCAGGCATGCATCCACCTGCCATCTTTCTTGTTTTGTACTTTCCCTGCCCAGTCATGGCAAAATGTGTCTTGCAGCTGATATACTGCAAATCGGCTTTGTTCTGCTTTGACACTTTACTGTTTTCTTTGCAGTACAGCCCCTCTCCTTTCCTGTTCTGCAGGTAGCTACTTGCAGTCTTGTTAGCTGTTGTCAATGGCCCACTGTAGGCTCTTAGGTGTTAATTAGTCATCTGTACTCCAATTTCACTGCTGCAGCATTTCCTTATTTCTATATCCTTCCTGTTTCAGCTGCAGTGTGCACCATGCAAACCCGTTTACCGGGTTTACACGCGTTTTCATCTCCATTCACATGCATACTCGGTTACCTTGTGTACTCTCAGCTAAGTATAGCTATGGCCAGTTCAACACACCCCTATCCTGCAGCTTTGCCTAGCTAGGGGCAAACCGGTTTAACAATGCTCCAATGTGCTTACAGCAATGGGGACACACCCCTCTCTTAATGTCATCTTTATCTCAAGGGCACACCTCGGTGTTATAATGCTACGCTGTGAGGTGCATCCTTACACCAGCGGGGAATCTGTGATTCACTATTACTCCTCTCATTTGCATGGCATTGCCTACTAATTCCTAGCTACTGTGCATAACATTATCACAGCCCCTTAGCAACCCTTGCGCCATAGTATGGTGTAGCATGCCTGCCATTGACTATATGGGGAAATCGTGATATGTGTTTCATTGCAGTTTTATTCTATATTTTTGTATTTTCCTTGTAATCCCCTTTGCGCACCGCTGCCCTGCGCTTACATGTCGTGATAGTGCGACTATATATATTAAATGTTAATTTTATATTTTGTACATTTTTTTTATGCCAATGGCTATATATTTAGCCATTGGCATATATTAACAATATAATACATGTGTTTGGTTGGCTGTCATGGCTCCGATTTGATGTTTGCAAAAATGTAAACCACTTTCTATAGTTTACATTTCTGCATGCTTACACTATGCCTGCACCACTTCCTGGATCACTACATACCTTCATTTGCATGCTACACTGCTGCACATGGGGTAATTAGCATACAAGGCCCGGGAGTTGTGTGGGCGCAGCGTACGCAAGTAGTGCACGTGGGAGCAGCTCGTACCTGGATCACTCGGCAGCCATATTTGGTGTTTGAATGCCGATGCTACACCTGCACCTGCACCTGGCGCAAGCTTCATGAATCCTGGGGCTTATTTGTCCCCAGATTTCTTTTCTTAGCAGGAATCTCCTGTAGGTTTGTCAGAGTGATTATCCAAAGAAATTATGGAAGCTAATAATGGACTTTCTTTGGAAATAACTTCCACCCAGAATTTCAAGGTAGACACTAATCTTGTGCTTAAAAAAGGTGGTCTTCACCTACCTAACTTGTCTACATACACCCTGGACCATCCTTAAGTCAGTCTTTTTTTAGCAAGAAGTTAGCCTGAGCCTTTATGGGCCAAGCTGGAGGTCAGTACAATACAAGAATCATAAAACATATCCTGGAGGCTTACAGAAATATATTTTGAAGTGGTACATTGGGCATAATGACCAGCAGCTTCTAGGATAGTAAAATACAATCTGGGATTCGTCAGAATATTTAGCAGGCTCAATAAATATATTCTGACAAAGTTGAGTTATTAGAGAATTTATCTTTGGATGTGATTAGTTGGAGGTTGATAGTTGATTTAAAATTAAAAAAAAAAATTGGAAGCCAGTCATGAGAATGGATCAGCTAAGTATATCCTTGTTTGGGAGTAGTTGCAGCTCAAATCCATTTATACTAGGCATGTGACATTTCAAAGAATACACAGATTGCTTGACAATCAAGACAACGTTCTTATCAAAAAGGCCTTACAACAACAATGTACGGCAGCCTGATAGAGATGAATGATAGTGCTGTACATCTGCTAAGACAAAAGTGTGAAGCGGAGCTGGGGTGCAGGATTATGGTCAAGGCTTGGGAACAGGTAATGTCACAATGGAAAGATTTTTATAATGTACCTGAGGTAACATTTGCTTATTTCAAAATTCTGCACCAATGGCAAAAATCTCCCATGAAACTTAAAAAGAGTGGTATAAGCAGTGAAGGGTATTGGAGATGTAGCCCTGCTTATACCTACCAAGGGCACCAGAACTTGTCAGAGATTTGGGATGCATAACTAGACTTAAAAAGGCCACATTGGTTGTTAACCAGGTACATACCTATGAACCTGTGTACTCATGTTGTTTGGTTTTGCTCAGAGATAAGATTTATATGGGAAAAAAATGAAAGAAGTGGCCTCATGGGCAACAAGGCTCTTAGGAAGTGATTTCAAGTATAGTACAAATTATAGGAGAGAGCTTTTGTGGCCTAGATATGTGAATCTTATGGTGTTACTTACATCTCTTGGAGGACAGTCCCTGAGGGTATTAAATTAAAGCTGCATGTATATGAACATATATTTTGTCTAAACATTTTTTCTGTAAATGTTGTTTAAGATTATTGAATAATTTTCTTATATTACTGGGATCATCTGGGACAATCCACTGTAGTGTAATCTATACACGACACTGTGTTGATGCTGACTATCAAATATTTTAAGAGATGTTTCTGTTTTGGCTATTGCAATAAAATATTGCAATAAAATATTTAAAAAATGTTAAAGACTCTCCCCAGCCTGTTCGCATTAATTAAGTTCTCATGCAGCTCACCTTGTTTACTTCACATATGACTAACTTTAGCCCTTTAAATATGGAAATTTAGAACCCTTATACATGACTTTTATCATGAGAAACTGCACAAGTATCTACTAGACTTAGGTGGGCTAACTCAGATTAGAAACAACTCCTGACTAACACCGAATAGTTTAAAGGTTAGCAAGTAAACATACTCTTGAAAGGTGCATTTATGAAATATTTTGTTTCATGTTGCCATGATGTTTTGGTATAATCCACTTTGTCGCTATCAGTGCCGGTAGAACATAAAATAATCTGTAAATCTTGCAATGTGTCACAGTTAATTCACTGATTTCCAATATACTTGATACAAATGGCATGTATGATTTTTAACTTTATGTTACACCATGGTTTCTATATCTGCAGTGTAAAGTACATATAAAACAAATAATAAAAAATGCAGCAAAGCATGTGTATGCACTGTACAAAGAATATGCACTAACTTCATAGTAAGAGGTTATACTTTGCTGCTACCCTTTGGACTGGTCATCATTTTTAAAATATATAACAATATATTAGTACAGAGCTTCTGAAAGTGAAAGTTTAGGATACTTTAACATTAACACTACAGGATGACGTATCAGAACTACTAAATAAATACACAGGAGTGAAAATGCTTGCCAGTGAGAACACACTCCAGAAGTGTGTATTGTTGGCCTTGTTCTTTGTATTTTTGTACTTCATAGGTATAACATTTCAGACTGCATTTCTAGTAATGATCTAAGTACAATTGTACTGGAAAAGAAATTAGTTTACAAATAACATACAACATCAGAACAGTAAAGATGTCCTCACTTGAATAGTCCTGGAAACATACCTCCAAACCCTCAAACATGACCTCAATAATACTTTTTTAATTGATTATTTCTTTTTTATTTTTGACAAGATATCCATATATCCATATTTACAAAGTTCACTTACAAAACCTATGGAATAAAGCTCTAGATATAGAAAGATTAATAGCACAACCCCACAACATAGAAATAATTCCCACAAAGACAGAAATGAGTTTTTGCACAGCCATATACAGGGTATGACAATGAATATGACAAAAGCATGTGCCAAAAGTAAGTATGTACACCATGTACAGTGTGGTAACTGCATTCTGCTCGTTGATATGTCATTGATGATAGCTGATCTAAACAACAGCAAGAGTATCAGTGCAATATACTCAGACATGAGATCGGTATATACAATGAAAAGTGAACATAGCAGTAAACGTGGCGTTCTACTTTATTAATGCAAGCAGAAAACACATATTCAAAGGATCTCCAATGACACTGGAGTATGGATATGGAATAGATGTTACAGTAGTAATATTTACAAATACAGCACAGGTGGCTACAGGAGATCTGAAACACCAAAAACTAGCCAACAGAACTGTGACCTAATCTAATATCCTGCAGATGTTACAGACACAAAAATCTAAGGAAGGGAAAGTGAAGGAGTGACAAATGTAGGCCAAAAAAGTATTGGTAGAGGGCAAGAATGGTGTTAGAGTAACACTTAAAAATTAAAAAAAAAAATCAGATAATACAAAATTAGGCATGGAAAAGTGAAGAAATGGAATTAGCTGCATTTAGAGGAAAGCCTGGGATAACGAATTAGAGAATGTAACTGACTTTTTCTAATGGAGGACTTGACATGGAAATCAGACTTAAATTTGTTGCCTAAGATGACTACAAGAAGTTTTGGCCATTTAACAAGTTCAAAGAGTGAGTGATCCATAAAGATAATAAGGAAGTGAGGAGCAGGCAGAAAAGAGGCTGGTATACTCTCATTTAATATGTATTTTGTTTGGAAGGCATTTAAGTGTAGACTCAAGTTGGATAACCAGTTTTGAAAAGCATTACATCCACAAAAGTCACTGTATATTTGACTTATGGATGATGAACAAAGCATAAAGAAATTATATATAATATCAGGCAAATGGCTAGAATGTGATGCACCTGCTTAATTTTGGCTTTCTAATGAAAGAGCAACTGTTTTGTGATCAACTTAAAAAACTTTCATCATAGGTACTAGGCTATCGGCCCTAGGGCCTTTACATGCCTAGCCAAAAAGGTACCCTGGCTTTCTTCACACAATAACATTATTTCCCTGTGCCCCTGTCGAGCAGAGACAGAGAGGTGATCCCTGAGGTGAATTTCCTATTTCCCATCCAATCATCAATATTTTTCTTGAAGAGTGCTAATGAGGAGCTTTGTTTGATATGGATAGGTAGTTTGTTCCTGAATATGGGAAGTCTCTGGGACAGGAATCTATCCCTCCAGCATGTTCTGTTTATTGTGGTGATAAGGTTTAGGTCCCTAGAGTGTGTAGCTCAGAGGGATTGGGATATCTTTAAGTGGAGCATGTCCAACAGCTCTGGGTTTGACATAGCTTTGTATGTTAGGCAGAGATCACCTATGAGTAGGCGATATGTGATGGAGTAAAGCTGGATTTTTTTTTGAGACGGTCTGCGTAGGGCATCTGTTTGAGGCCAGTAATCCTCTTTGTGAGGTATTTCTGTGGCCTTTCCAGTTGTTGTAGATATCTTGTGAGGTACATACCAAAAGGGGCGCTGTACTCTATAATGGGTCTAGTGAGTGATGAGAAGAGGAGAACAATGACCTTTTTTCCTCAATGAGAAACCTTTTGTGATGAGGTGTGCCACGTAGAAGGATTTCCTGACTACTCTGGCAATGTGATTATCAAAGGAAAGACTACTGTCCACTTGTGTCCCAAGGTCTCTTATCACACTTTCAGTGTTAAGTAGACTACCACCTATGTGGTAGCTCATGGGTACAGAGTTTTTACCAAAGGGGATAACAGTGAACTTTTTGGCATTGAGCTTGAGGCCATGGCTTTGACACCAGGTATCTGTCTCAGTGAGGCCCTTTTGTAGGATGCCAACATCGTTAGGAGTTTCAATTATGGCTCCTAGTTTGCAGTCTTCTGTGAACTTCTTTAGCCAAAGACCTTTTGTGTTAGCCTGTACTTCAGAAAAGTAAATACCAAAGAGGAGAGGACCCAGGACTGAACCCTGTGGTACCTCACTCGTTACTGGTCTGAAGTCGGATTTGGAGTCTGCTACTTTCACAGTGTGGGTTCTGTCAGTGAACCAGTTGGCAACCCATCTTGTGACATAGGGATTTATACCTAGTTTAGTGAATTTATCTACAATTCCAGAGTGGGGATGGTGTCAAAAGCCTTGGCAAGATTTAGATAGGCTGTGTGAACCACCTTACCCTCATCTACGGCTTTGGTGACTTCATCAAAGAAGTCTATCAGGTTTAGTAGACATGATCTGCCTTTTATAAACCCAAACTGGGTGGGGTCCAGAATTTGGAGATTACCAATGTCTTTGTTTATAAGTTCTATGATGATAAGTTCCATGGCTTTACAGACCAGGCTCATTAGTCTAATGGGGTGGTAGTTCCTGGGGTCCATGGTGGCTCCCCCTTTGTGGAGTGGGATAACCTTTGCTGTGCACCATTCAGTGGGCACAAAGCTTGAGGTGAGGCTATGATTGAACATGGTGCTTAGGTGGGGTGCCAGTTCATTCTGTAGTTCATGTAGAATATAGCCAGGGATGTTGTCAGGTCCCATGAATGCTGTGTCCTTGGCTTTGGAGAGTGTGTTTTTTTACCTGTGCAGCCATGATTATAGGAACTTTCCATTCTTCAGATATAGAGATGGGCCCTTTAGGGGGTGAGAGGGGGGGTAAAGTTAGCTCTAAACCCATCTGCCAGGATGTTGGCAATATCAGTTGGTTCTGCATATTTAGTGCGATTGTTCTGTAACTCAGAGCAGATCTGAGTGTTGCCATTGAGATTCTTGACATAGTTATAGAATGCTTTGTGGTTGTCTTTAGAATCAGTGGTGATTTTGTTTTTGTAACTAGCTTTGGAGTATTTTATGAGGGGTCTCAGCTTCTTACTGTGGCTGACCAGGGAGTTCCTACAATCATGAGATTTTACTCTTTTTTTCAACAGTTTCTTTCTTCTGCTGTAGAGTTTGTTTATGGCAGGGGACCACCAGATTGGCTTCCTTTTTTGGAGGATAGCATCTTGGTTCTATTAGGGATAGCATGATCCATGCACTCGTGTAAGTGCTTATAAAGTGCAATTGTGTAGGATTCAGCAGTCGTACCTCTATTGTCCATCTGCATTGGTGTCGTGAAGTTTGCCACTTCTGTCTTAAGAAGCGTGAAGTTGGCTTTTAGAAATGTTTTATGGTGGTTTCCCTAATGGGGGTTGGGGGCGGGATGTGGATGTCTAGGCTGATTAGCTTGTGGTCGGATCTGACCAATGAGAAATTGACCTTTGGTGTGGAACACCAGTTACCCATGTTGGTAATGACCAGGTCTAGGATACTGTAGCCCCTGGTGGGGGTGTGGATAAGTTGATCCAAGGCGTTGGAATATATGAATTCCAGAAAACATTGAGCAAAAGAGTTGTTACATGAGTAGTTTTCCCAGTTAATGGTGGGGTAGTTGAAATCCCCCATTATTAGGGTGTTGGGTTGTACCATAATGTTTTCCAGTGTATCAAGAAATGAGGAGTGGGAATCCTGAGGCATGGTGGGGGATCTGTAGCAAGTTACAATTTGGATTGCGGTCTTGCCCAGAGTTAGTTGCTCTTGGATAATCTTGGATGCATTATGCTGAGCAACTAGCCTGGAGGTGTGGATATCCTTAATGAATATAGACACATCTCCACCTTTAGTGTTTCGGTCCAGGTTATGTGACCGAAAGGTGTGGTATGAATTATAGCCTGGTAATGCAGGGGTGCTCTCTGGAGCCTTGGACCAGGTCTCTATCAATGCACAGATGTTGATGTTCTCCATTTTAAGGAGTGCCTCGAATTAATGCATTTTGAGGTTTAGACTTCTAGCATTGAGTAGCATTACCCTCAGATTTTGCTTATATTGCAACACATGAACACAAACCATAGACAACAAGCAAAAAAGCAATGAAAAGAACTGCGTGTAGGAAAATCATCCTGTATCCCCCAAAATTGGAGGCTGTGCCCCTTACAGCCTAGTAGTAATCAATACCAACCGTGGAACTGTTGCATCTTGGGAAAAGAAGAAATATCTGGGATACCATAATCTTGATCTTCTCATCAAACTTGGTTTTGGCACATTGTGATACATACAAACCTGAAACTCCTTGACCGCTCTATATTATTTTGTAGTTCATTTACACACTTCCATGATACATTTATGTTTGTGCCTGTAAACATCCAAAGCAGTATAAAAGAATGGCAACCAATGTGAAATAAGAATACATTACAGCATAAAAATTATAAATTCATAGCAATACATGTTTGCAAGTATCCGTTACACTAAAGCAGGAAAACTGTTCAAACGGTATACAACTGAATGCCAGAGTTCCATTATAATAAAATATGAAAACTGTTCAAACGGTATACAACTGAATGTCAGAGTTCCATTATAATAAAATATGAAAACTGTTCAAACGGTATACAACTGAATGCCAGAGTTCCATTATAATAAAATATGAAAACTGTTCAAACGGTATACAACTGAATGTCAGAGTTCCATTATAATAAAATATGAAAACTGTTCAAACGGTATACAACTGAATGTCAGAGTTCCATTATAATAAAATATGAAAACTGTTCAAGCGGTATACAACTGAATGTCAGAGTTCCATTATAATAAAATATGAAAACTGTTCAAAGCGGTATACAACTGAATGTCAGAGTTCCATTATAATAAAATATGAAAACTGTTCAAACGGTATACAACTGAATGTCAGAGTTCCATTATAATAAAATATGAAAACTGTTCAAACGGTATACAACTGAATGTCAGAGTTCCATTATAATAAAATATGAAAACTGTTCAAACGGTATACAACTGAATGTCAGAGTTCCATTTTAATAAAATATGAAAACTGTTCAAACGGTATACAACTGAATGTCAGAGTTCCATTTTAATAAAATATGAAAACTGTTCAAACAATATGAAACAGAGTGTCAAACTGAGCTCCATTCCCTTTCCTCAAGTACTCTTCTGTACGTTATGTAATTTGTTCCATTGCTCTTAGCTCTGTAATCGTTTCCTGTTGCATTGGCCAGGATCATAATTTTGTACTTGTTGTGACTTCCTATAAATTAAATAACATTGGAAACCATTATAAAACAGTGGCAAATTTCACATGTTGTACAGACAGTTATTGTTGACCTAGTGGTGTACTGAGACCCATCCATGAGCTTGACTTCTATTTGTAAAAAAACTAATCAATCTGAAAAGCTAGTGCTATGTTGAAGACAGATAAGCATGTTACTGCCAAAAATTGTTGCACATTTAATTATGCATTCACATTTAATTATGCATTCAATTCACCTTTTAAATGTTCACTTATTATTTTAATTTACTACTTGATTACTTAACATGATTGTTCCAGTAAGAATGGTTACTTTAAGAGAAAACACATGTCAAATTCTAAAGGATATCATCAGTCATAAATTATTTTCCTTAGATCTTTCAAAAAGAAATCATCTATATTTTAAATGGAACCTAATACTGCAAATTGCAAACTATCTGTAGGCAAGTCATATGTTTAGTGAATATCACCACATATCTGATTTCCTTTCTGTTTTTCCATTGCACAATATCAATGGCATGTAATCACTTGAGCTTTGTACAAGGTGCACTCAGGTGTAGAGGTATGAATAGAATGAAGAATGGGGGAGAGATTTGGAAAGAAGATAGAAAATAACTGCATTCTTTGTAAGTAGATTTGGGAGAAAGGTAGAGGGCCAGAACTGAAGTATTGTTAATACCTATAAGTAAGGAGGGTGAAAAGTTTGTATCTGTGAAATTGTACAGCAGCATAAGAAACAAAGGGGAAGTCCATATGGGATAGCAAGATCATTGATGTATTTTCAAGGTTTTGAAAGAATGGAAACAGGCATTCATGTGCTGTGTGATAATATAAATGTTGTTATAAAATGGTGAGGCAGAGAGCAAGATGAATTGTTAGATTATAGGTTTATCCGCAGAACTACGTGAGCAGCCCCTTCCAACAGACCATAGTCTACAAGTCATAGTATATGGAAATAACAGCTATTTAAGAAAGGAAGTATCTTGTTGGTGTATACCAACCAAGCCCCCAGCAGGAGTCAGTATAATTCCCACAACACAGGGGAAATATGATCATCATTTGCATCCACTGTTGGTGGGTAAGGTCAGCATCAGAAAGTTTTGGGTAGAGGGCATTGCAACAGCTGAACTTTGAAGACTGATTCCAGATCAGAAAGCAGTATCAGAGCATGAATGCACTATTAGTAATATAAACAAGACTTTTTACCGTTAACCTTGTTGCCTGTATCCTTTTAATATCATTTATTTTTCACGAGATATTTACACTTGTTTAGCTTATACTTTTAACTTGATTTTGCAAAACAAGTGTAAATATCTATCCAACCCAATTCATGTGTAACTTGGACAGTTGGATGGGAAATAGGAAATTCATCCCTGGTATGGCACCCTTTGTCTCTAATGGACACAGGCAGCCTGTAAATGGTTAATCTCCTAGGTCCTTGCTTACACTTATCAAGGGTATCAGACTTTGTCAGAGATTTGGGATGCATAGCTAGGCTAAAAATACCCTTGTGGTCATTAGCCTAGTAAACAGCTGTCAACCTATGAATTTATGAACAGCAACAGATTCCAGTTCACACTAATCTTCATTCATACCTAATGTAGTGACAGAGGAATCATTGAATTAAGTTATTTACTTCTCTGTTTTTTTTTTCCTACTCTAAAGAAAACAAAGGGAAAAGAATCTTGCGTTACTTAGATATGAAAAAGTAGCTAATATATTATTTGGAACAAAAAAATAAAGAAAATAAACAAGGAAAGCAGAACAGTTGTTTGTATCTTTTGCTCAAGGAAACAATTTTTGAATGAGGAGTTCATTGCAAATTTTTTTACCATTCATTCCATGGCAAGACTATCCCAAGGCAAGTGAGATATACTAAAGCCACTGCAGCCACCATTATCCTTAGGTGAGTAGTCAGCAATCAGTACATTTTGGAAGCAGGTATCATACATTTTCAAAATATTACAACCCAGCTATCTTCTTCAGGCAAAGGTAAGGTTTGCCACAACCATCTTTCAGGGCCTCATACAATCCACTCCTTGTCAGGTTCAACCAGCCCAAGGTTTGTAAACACTGGAAATCTTCATAAGAAGTTACCATTAATGTAACAGTGGATGATGCAATGCGCATAGTACACTGCAATAATATTTGCCTCTCTGTACCCCTTTTTTCCTTTCTTTTCTTTCCTGGAGTCTCTGTAATGTTGGTGTGTTTGTCACAACTCTCACTCTGTCATCATTACAAGGTAACCTTCCTCTCCAGGTTGACATAGTCTCTGGAATGGCAGCTTAGTAGGCCCATTCTGGTTGAATGCCTTGGCCAGGTCTCTATTTTATAAAGTAAAATCTTCACACTTTGGCATCAGACCTCCCCACAATTAAATTCTGTCATGAGTTATAAAACATGTTGAACTAAGGTGTGCCAGTGTGCACACCCATTATTTGTATTCTGTAAAAGGAATTCTGAAATCGTTGGTGATCACTGATAGGATAGTGAATGTTTCACTACACTAAACCTGTGGTTTTGGGATAGGTCAATATGTAAAATAATTTTGTTCAGCATCCATTAAACGCACAAGTGGAACCAGAACAAGAAAGAACCAAATATGACATAGGCATTCTTCCCTGTTACACCACTGACCTGCTGACATACATCCAGGTAGGAGACCATCTGCCTGACCAGGAGGGCTATGGAATTCTAACAAGACACAATGCCTTCAACATCAGAAGTCCCAGTAAGTTGTCACTACTGAAACAGTGGACATACTCAAAAATCTACAATGGTAAGTTCCTAAAGACAACATACATTTGTATGCAAGTCACTGTTATGCCAATGTACCTTTGTAAGTCACTGTTATGCTTATGTACCTCTTCCATAACAATCAGTTCAGTGAAGGTGGGGATCATACTGATTTGAAGACATACTTCCAGTGCTTCTATTGAAATAACATTCACATTAATGTCAGAGCAGATTAAATATGCTTAATCATTCAGAGTTCCTGATAAGAAAAAGTAAATAGAAGGCTCCATGTAACAAAGAATCCAACCAAGAATGCAAGTATGCAGAAGGTAAAACAGCTAAAAGATCAACTTGTATTAAAAATTGTGCAAATGTCACCAAAGACTAGTGTAACTATCAGAGAAAAGAACAAAACATAGTATTTTGCCCAAAAGCATGGAAACATCAGATAGAGGCATATAAGTGCACTGGTTCACAGAAACCAATTTAATGACCATCAGATTCAAACATTTGTTCTCTATACACCTATTTTATCACAGACAGATTTAGATGCACAATAAAGCATAAACTAGATATCAGGAGATTCAGCGCATACCACAGGAGTCCCAAACATTAGTAAAATGTCATTTACTATATTGTACACTGGCTAAGTAGTGTGGAGACCAGAACACAATGACTAATGTAAAGCAGATGGTAGTAGAAAAGTCTAGAAAGGCATCAGCAAAGTACATGCAGATGTCCAAGATCAGCAACTAAATGGCAGCAACAAAAATTCAATGACTGGCAGTGGAGATGACATGATCCCACAGAAATACTACAAGACAGCTTTGTTCAGCATAGTTTGTTGGACAATGACTGATATGTTTGACTGTCTGATTAAATTCTGTCATGAGTTATAAAACATTTTGAACTAAGGTGTGCCAATGTGCACACCCAATATTTGCATTTTGTAAAAGGAATTCTGAAATCATTGGTGATCACTGATAGGATTATGTCTCTCTATGTGGGTTTGAAACTATATGGATGCAGCACTAATTCAGATGCACCTTTTCTAGACTCAGCCTTGGAGCTGTCATGAAAGGTAGATTTGGTACATCTCACTGCCTTTAACCACTGGCTAAGTAAGCTTAGCAATTGCAAGCACTGTATTTGAGTTCAGACAGAGTTACCATCTCCCATTATCGGTGTGGGCAGCACTATGAGTGACTGATTTAAGATTTTAGGGTAATAATATCCGTCAGTAATGAATGTTTCACTACAATAAACCTGTGGTTTTGGGATAGGTCAATATGTAAAATAATTTTGTTCAGCATCCATTAAACCAGATACATGAAATTCATCTGATGGCTTGGATCAACATTTACACTAAACCTTTATGGAAAGGAGAGAAACATTTGTCCATTCATCTGAGTGTGCCCTCCTTCAGATGAGATGTTTAATCGACAACCCATCTGCTTGAGTTGGTGGTAGCTGAGGTGAATGTAAAAGAGTGTTTCCACCTTTTGATGCGTTGTTTAATTAAGACCCTATCTGCTTGAGTTGGTGGTAGCTGAGGTGAAGGTAAAAGAACCCATGGAACATATCAAAAAGCGTAGGGGTCCTTTATATACAAAATAACTCTTATTTACAAAACTTTTACATATTTACACATATTTACATATGTACAAATATATAAATGTACACATCTGTTACACATATTCATAATTTCCTTTACAATCATACTAAATTTTCATCCCTATTAGACCCCCACTCAGTTTTCCATAGCTACCATCTGATTTTATTTAATATTGTTGCTAAAATCCATTTACCATTAAACATAACTTCATTTATTCTTTCATTCCATATAACCCATATAACAACATAACTTTTAGTCTATTCTTTTAATATATATTCTTTACTTTTATTTTTATAATATCCATATTTAATTATATCCATGTTTATTTTATCCACTTCATTTATATCTTCAGAAAATCTTGGGCAGGATTCACGAAGCCTCCGTGTAAGAGTTATAACTCATACACGGAGGCTGCAGTTAAACGGAGTGATGTCAGCATGCTCTGCATATTAATGAGAGCATGCTGAATCACACTGAAGGCCAACACGGTCCGTGTAAGACAGTAGGGGCGTGTCCGTAGGCTGAGCCCTGTAAGCGGACACGCCCCAGAAGAGGAAAAGTACCCAAAGGAAACACCCATGACAGAGTCCACGGAAATGTGAATAAACAGAACACAACACATGCCCCACAGACTATGAACATAAAATAAATATAAATGAACATGTTATATATTTTTTTAAACTGTAAAGATGTTTAACCGTGAGTGCGCTTCGTTTGCTGGCGTGCCGTAAGCGCAGCCACAGTTAGCAGTCAGTGGGAAAGCAGATAAGAACTAAATATGCAAAATAAACCAGGAAGCAATAGCGTGGCGGTAGAGATGCTGGCTGCAGAGCAGGCATTCATGGTTCGAGCCCCACAACACCAATTTTTTTTTGCAAAATAAGCAGGAAACAAGTCCCTGACAAATATGTAGACATAAAACCACAACTTATGTAAAATGTAATGAAATAGCCCATTTCTATTGAAGAAATGTGAGGTAACAAAAGAATAAAAAATGCCAGATGTGCCCATAGATGAGCTACAGTTTAACAGGGTGAGTGCATGTGCCCGTAGATGAGCAGTGGTTTAACTGGTGCAAAATGAGTGCCCGTAGCTGAGCAGTGGTTTAACACGCTAAATCTATGTGCCCCTAACTGAGCTGAGCGTAATATGCGTGCTGATAGCCAAATGAGGCTTAAAGCAGTGTACCCCGTTCTTGCTGAGCTGCGCAGCGCAAACAAGCTGACGGGCAACGTTGAGCAAGCCGTATCAAAACTGCCTTTACACAGACACACCCCTCAGCATGTCTAGACAGTCATGAAAATTAAAAAGCAGTGGCCAGGTTCGAACCCAGGATACTATACACCATAGTCAAGGTACAGAACCACTAAGCCATGACAGCAGTACCTAGAAATGCAATAATAGCTAATATATAGGAATGAATACAAACTACAGCATGACAATGCAGGTTTACTGAAGTTGATACAATTCCAAAATGGCCAATCACAGATATGTGCGGGAAAAACGGACTATATAAGCCCCATAGGCGGGAATACACAGCATAAACGATTGTAGAACAGACCTGCAGGCAGAATGTCAGGAGTAGGTGAGGGTAGTCGCTTTCGAGCACAGAGGTGGGGTGTTGAGGAGTCCAGGTACATGGCCTGGCTCCTAGTCCACAATCATGAGGCCCAACTCATGCAGGGCCAGGTCCTCTGGGGAGCATACAGGGCTGAGGCGTGGGACCAGTTGGCTCATGATCTCACCAGTGCCACAGGGATTCCAAGGACTGGTGAGCAGGTCCGTCACCACCATGCGGACCTGAAGAGACGCAAGCAGGACCAACTGAACCTTTGGATCCAGGAGGCCCGGCAAACACCCAACGCCCCACTACTGAGTAAGTAACATTTAATTATGTATGTAAAAATTAAACTAGCTGATATTATGGAGATGTGTATTCCAATATTACTTCATTTATATTACAGCTGCAGGTGTCCGTTCTGCGAACTGCAGAGCCTATGGCGATAGGCTGGTGCGGTTGCACCACCAGGCAGGTCAGTAATCCACTACCAGTAACTGTAAAGAAATATAAAAGTATGACAGTCAGCAAAAGAGTGCAGTGTAGTCAGTAAGGAATAAAATCTGCAAGTAACAGTGTGAAAGTGTATGCAAGTATTGCTTGATTACAAGAGTTCCCAGCCTGTAAGTGTAAACTAAACATGAAACTGTCCAACATATATTCTGAAATAAAAATGCCCTGCCTGTAAGAAAATAGTACACAACCTGCAGCAGGCTGAAAAGTATAGCTGCAGAAGATGATGAAATCACATGTGTGAAATATATCCCTGTGGAAATACTGAAACATGACAGAAGTGAGACTGCTGGAAAGGATTGTAATAACTACTGTTAAAACATGTCAATAAAGCCTAGAAGTACCATCCTGAATAGTAAAATGAAAGCAAGTGAGAGAGTGTGAGAAAGTGTCATGAATCCAGCAATACAGTAGTAATAACCCTGAATAAAGTATACTGCAGTCAAGACAGAATGAAATGCATGTGAGACTCAAAACCAAACAGCGAAATCTGTTCAAAGTGTTGCTGCATGTGGAATGTGTATCCCAAAATCTGGATATGTTGCTCTCAGTCTGAAATACGCAGATAGGATGATTGTCTGATATACCAAACATCCACACTTGTCTACAGCTATATAAAGCAAAAGTAGCAAGATGATGTAGCTGAACAAAGCTAGATATGAATGTGTATGAAGAACACTAAAATGTATATTGATGTTGCAGTAACAGTCCTATCAGCAAGGTGAAATAGTTATCATATAGGACACTGTAGTTAGAACAGTAGTGTGTATATAACTGTAGCTATTAGAAATGTACAGCATATGTATTGTTATTCAAGGTGTTAATATTACTTTCTTTACCCCACCCTATAACCACATATAACCCATTCCACGTGAAAATGGTATGTGCAATCACAATTAACACCCCTGGACGTTTGTCCTGTTGGGTCATATATATTTGCATGTCCGTTGATGCATCTGCCCTGTTCATACATCCACACCTGATGGCCTGTTGCCATCAATTAACCCTGCATGTTGTTGGACTGTGTATTTCTGTTCAAATTATGCATGTGTTATGCACGCTGTTCAATGGTGTGAATATCTGGGTGTTTGGTTAATGGGAATACTAATGCATGCTGTTACAACTAATTGTGAATGGTATTATATGTCACTAACCCAAACTGTCATGACATAATGCAAAACATAGTACGACAGGGAAGGCGGGTTCCAGCGGACCCACCTCTCCCACCTCAGCTGGCGAGTGCACCTGGCACTAGTGCTGAGTCCGGACCCTCCTCCGGTGGCCCTGTGCCACCTGCGGGTGGAAGCGCTGCAGGGGATGGGGCTCACCCTCCCTCTGCAAGTGTGGCCAGAGGAGATCCACCACTCACCCTCCGTAGCGTCCGGACTGTGGTGCGTAGGGAGATTCGGGACTCTGTCCTTGAGCCCCTATGCCAGCTCGAGGCACGGGTGGCGCAACTAACGGGCATGCCTGTTGCTCCGCCTACACAGCCCCCAGCACAGCCCCGTCCTGGGCAGTGAAGGAACAGTGGCAACTGCCTATGGGTGGGGATATCAGTTCCACTGTTGCCATCTGTGGGCTCATGGGCTCTGGATATCCAAACCTCCATCCCCATCAATTGTGTAACCCCCCCACACGTGTCATACACTGCCCCTGTATGCGTCTTGTTTGTCTTGTCTGTTTACCTACCCAACCTACCTCCCCAGCTGAACCGACTTCCTTCACCTGACATACCACTCTTACCTGAAAAAAACAAAAAATAAAAAAAGGGCACTCTGTACCCACAAAAAAATTATGCCCCATACATAGCTGCCCATTCTGCACACATGTCCACTGGACATGGAACCTATCAATTACAATTGGCTGTACAACAAGTATTATTGTTGTCCTGACACCTCTTTCAGGGGTGGAAGGTTTCAAATGTCACACCAAATTACATACATATGCACAGCTGTTGCTGATGAAGAAATGGGCAGCTATGGGCCTTACCTACATCCCTCCTGCACATCCCAAGCTTGTTTCCCTACTGTCTTACCCTCTTTGTGACCCCTTTTTCACCACTTTCCTGTCTCCCCATTTTCTTTTTTTTCAAAGAAAATAGTGCGGGTGTGCGCGGAGCTAACCACCAGTGCGCATGCATGAGCTCCGCGCAAACCAGCGCTAGCCCGGTTACAACTGCTTAAAAGTGCCTTAGTCACTGTGATTGACAGGTCCTGTACTCAGTTCAAAAGAAAAATAAACTCCCACTGTCAGTCCCGAACCCAGGACCTTGGAAACACTAGTCTGTACAACCTACCACTAAGCCATGACTCTTATACAAAACCATTGTGCTAAAATAAATATAACCTGTAAAAGTAGGGATGAATGTAAAGGGAATATAGGATGTGTAGTACACAAAGCATGTCATTTAAAATAAATGTCAAAACTACTGGATTTCCATAATAGTAGTGTGTGAAAAGAAACAGCCATGCTAGTTGGCAGCCTGTAGATAATAAGGTCAGTTAAAGTACATAGATATATGTATGCATATGTACATATATATATATATATATATATATATATATATATATATATATATATATAAATATATCTATATATAGTTGTAGGAGTCAATGTGCATACACACTTGCTACAGGGAACATGAAAGAGGAATGGAGAATTGTGAATATACAACACAGCCTGAAGCATGAGAGAGATACTAACCTTTACAGTCACAGAACACTGTCCACAGCATACCAGCATGGTCCCCGCCCTCACAATCTGAAAGGGCAACGCCTATCACACATACCCTTTTATAGCACTGACCTGAAATCACAGTGAGAACTGCAATCAGTACACAACTGGCTGTATGCAATTAGCAAATGCTGGCTTACAATTGGTGCAGAGGCCATCACATGGACCTATGCAGATACCTACAAAAGCATCCAGTGCTAACACTCCCCACATGCAATACATTCATTGCATTGTCTGTAAGCAGACAGAGGGAGAGCGAGAAGTGAGAGAGAGAGAGAGAGAGAGAGAGAGAGAGCAAAAAAAAAAAAAAAAACCACCAGACACTGTGACTCTCTGTAACCTGAAGCTGTCAGCACTGACAGTAGCAGCAGCAAGCAGAAGCTGTGGTAATGCAACCAGCTGCAACAAACAGAGGTAATGCAAAGTAGCAGGTTAATAGTGTGCATACTGTGAACCCTCCAAATGTGTCATAGGTCTGTATCCATAGGTATGTCCATGTGATATGTTGTGTGTACGTAGTTCCAACAAAAGGGGATGACCATACATCACATGTCAAGCAGTCATAGGCCAGGATCCTGGCAGCATGTGTCTGTGCGTTGGCCCAGCAATGGCTGTAGTGACTGCTTTGAAATGTCAGCCAGGCCCAAAAGTCAGGATCAGCCCATCCCAAAGGCACACTGGCTGGGAACAAGTGTCTGCAGGTACCTGATGTCACTGCATATGCATCCCATACTGCATAATCCCATAGCGTAGCAGACCAGGCCCATTATGCATATGATGTGGTAATTCCCAGGGTCAGTCGAGGTGCCCCCTTAGTGTTGTGGGACCACTGTTGCTGTATGCCACTGTCCAGGTACATATCCTGTAGCACGGCCAAGATAAACTATCAGTGTTACATGCGGTGGTATGTCCTCTCAGAGTGCTGGTAGCACACATCCAGGGGGACCACGAGGTCACAGTGATGCTGTGTGTTCTCCTCTGCTGAGGGTGGCCCTCACCTGGACATGTGCGATGATAGGGAGGTTACATCCAGCTGGGATAAATATCTCAAAGGTGGGGGAGAAGGAGGGGGGATATGTGCACCGAACATGTCTGCAGGATTGTTGCCAATATGCGTGTGTTTGGTGAATGTTAAGTAGGTGTGGATTAACACAGAGCATATCTGAGGCATGTGGTCCATATGTGTAACATAACTGAAGAAGGCCTTGTGGTCATCCATAGTGTTTGTGTCCATTTCCCTCCCAGAGTAGGCTGTGGCTGTTGTTATGATGGACTGTAGCGTAGTACCAGTGCTGACCACAGATGCCTACCCTTAATGTGAATGTGCTCTGTCCTGCAGTAGCCTCCTGCTATTGTTATACAATCTGCCTCTGTCTGGGGTCCACCGGACAGGATGCCTAACCTTTGTGCATAGGGTCTGGGTTAGACATGTGTGTGCAAGTGTCATGCAATCCGCAGCATGTCCGTGGTAAGCATTTGCAAAGGGGTCAGCAGTGTGGCTTGTGGCTTCCACTGGCCCAGTGTGCTGCATGGATACCATCCCAGTCCCAGCAAGTGAATAACTGTCTAACCACATACATATCAAAGTAGTCTACTGTGCTGGTGGTGGTGGTGGGATATGTATATCCAGGCCGAGTAACATCTGTCCACATCACAGTAGTGGACGGTGTCCCACATACAGTACCTTGGAAGTGAGGTTGTGCATTGCACCTGTCAGTGTGTGCTGACCGATGGGGCATGCTACTACGTTGTGTGGAATGTGGCAGGTATTGTTGCACAGGTGTTGGCTGAGCACTGATATCTGGCCATGTACCTGTGTATCCACCACGACACACACACATGCAACATATGGGAGTAGTAGTATATCACTACACATGAGTATCATGTATAGTATGTGTGCCATATATTGCTGACATGGTCTGCTGATATCCTGTCTGTGTTCTCTTCCAGGGAGATGGCGCAACAGCCTTAACCCCGCCTACTCTGTGGCGGAAGATGAGGAGATCCACCAGAGCCTGGTGCGGGAGTATGACATCCTGTTTTCCCGCACCAGTCAGAATCAGCAGGAGAGGGCCGCACTGTGGCAAGACCTTGTCCGTAGGGTAAATGATATTGGCACGCATAACAGGACATATGAGCAGGTACGACATCACTGCAGTGATTTAATCCGAAGTGTCCGGCAGCGTGCATCAGATATCCACAGGCAACAGGTCGCCACAGGAGGTGGGGTGGCCACACACCCCCCCCTCACCAGACTGGAGGGGCTACTCCTAAGTGTTGTGGCTCCAGCCCCGGAACACCAACAGCAGTACACCTGCATTATGATGGAGGCTGGTTCCACACAGCAGCACGACATGGAGCGTGCAGGTAATATGCCATATGTACACCTGACTGTTCTGTACACTGTATCATATGCAATATCAATGGGACAGATGTGCCCACTGACATTAATCTCATCATTTCTGCAGGTCCCTCCAGGGTTACAGAGAGACAGGCCATCCATGCTGGTGAGTGTGTTTAACATAACCTATAATAGTCCTGATAATGCTAGTAACAGTAGTGTAACTCAGTAGTGCTCTGTGTGTATACTGCAGGGTGTGCATGTGTGCATGTGTGCAGGTGTGTCTGTGCCCATGTGTGCATGTGTGCAGGTGTGCCTGTGTCCACGTGTGCATGTGTGCATGTGTGCCTGTGTCCACGTGTGCATGTGTGCATGTGTGCCTGTGTCCACGTGTGCATGTGTGCATGTGTGCATCTGTGCATGTGTGCATGTGTGCACATGTACACGTGAGCATGTGTGCATGTGTGCATGTGTGCATGTGAACATGTGTGCATGTGTGCATGTGTCCATGTGTGCATGTGTCCACGTGTGCATGTGTGCATGTGTCCACGTGTGCATGTGTCCACGTGTGCATGTGTGCATGTGTGCCTGTGTGCATGTGTGCATGTGTGCCTGTGTGCATGTGTCCATGTGTGCATGTGTGTATAAGTGCATCACTGGTAACAATGTCTGGAGACTGTAAACTGTGTTTCCTGTCTTCATCCCACAGGTTCTGGGGCTGCTCTGGTGACCTGCAGCAGGGAACCTGAATCCTGTGCCACGGCTACTGGTAATGATGATATATGTGTAATGGTACAGGAAGGTGTGTCAGGGTCTGCCATTGGTCAGCCAATTGACAGTACACAGCTGTCAACCCCATCATTGCGCACAGTCATCCTGCCTATACATCCTTTGTCACCATTGTCCCTAGGTGATGGACAGGATACAGCGGGCATAGACCAGGGTAATGTGGTACCTGTGGCACATGCGTCCCCACACAGCAGCCATGGGCAGGGTCCTCCGATGGTACCACACAGACAGTTGCCCATGGGTTCTCGTGGGAGCATCCGTGGGCGTACTGCCTCTGGCCGACGTGCCCAAAGAGGTCTGTCAACCTCAGCTATGTTTCGGACTGTCATGCAGGCTCAGTCACGTATGGAAAGGTACACCAGACAGGGTCTGAGGGAGCTCAGAGCATGTCGCACAGCCATGACAGACAGTATGCGTGACATTGCGGATGCTATCCGTAACTTCACCGATGTCATAGACAGACATTGTGGGGACATATTACAGCAGTTCCACAACCAGATGTCCATGAGCCAGGGCAATGGTGGGCGTCTGCGGCGTCGACGTGGCCGTATGCCGGCAGCGGCAGCAGCTGGCAGTCGGCGCGGACGGCAACAGGCTCGCGCACGCCCCCATAGTGCCAGCAGCAGCCCCAGCAATGCTGGGTCTGTGCTGTCATCGGAACGCCCCAGGAGACCACGTGCACGTGGCTCTGGACAGTCCCAACAGGGACATGTGTCCAGTCAACACCCCCCCGCTTCTGATGACAGTACCCAGTCAGGCTTTGTACTGGATACGGTCCGTAGCACCCCTGCCAGGCACAGGTACCGTGTCCGTGCACACAGACACTGATCTGTATGGCCTGCCAGGTGCAGTCTGTGGCTGTCCACAAACCCCTGTATATGGCAGCCATGAGGTGGAACTGTGTGCGTGCATACACACATGCGAAATGTTAACACTTAGGGCAACCACATACACGCACACACTGCACCAACACTGCCCCACCCTGTACTGCTGCCCCTCACCAACACACATACACACACATGTCAATTGGTGGTATCAGTGGCTGACTCAGGCATACCTAATCCACACCCTGTGCATATGATGACACTGTGCCACCTCCTGCAATCTCCAACATCATTGCGGGAACAGGTAAACACGTTGCTGATGCACAGGGTGACTACATAGACGTGTATTAGTAGTATCATGTTGGTAACAGTACAGTGTGCTGCTATGACTGTGTGTGTACCCCAGCATGCCTGCTGTAGTAACTGTATGAATGTCCTGAATTGTTATCTGCACCCATAGTACATACCAAAGTATAACAGCTGCACATAATTGCATGCCGGTGGTAAGGTTGTCAACAGATAGCCGCATACATGGGTAGCACAGGGGGAAAGCTAACGCAAGTAGTGATATGCAATGGTGGACATGTACAGTAATGGTGTCAAGATGCCCACAACGACTATGCCATGTGTATGTTCACACATCTAGATATGTGTGCAGTACCAATGTTGTCCAGATCACAAATAAGTATGACATAATATCGGTTCTACCATGGGCATCTGTGCTGCGTATTCCTGGGTACATGTTGATAGTGCCTACATATTTGCATTGTTACTTACTGTTATTGTTACCCCTTCTTTGTTGTATAATGCAGTACTTCCAGCCCTGTGTACTGTAGCTTTGTTTGCATGCATGTTCGCCTGGGGTCCCCTGGAACACTGCTTACACCTGCAATGCAGAGTTACAGTGCTTCTGTAGACTGCTAGTGACATCTGCATAGCGTACCATATGTATGTCAACCTTACACATGACAGAACGTCACTGTCTGTCCTGTATGCATGTACGTTGCCTGTGACACATTGCACACGTCTTACCTGGCATTTACCCACGTGTGCAGTCATATATGTCAGTGCTATGAAACAGAGGCAGTCCACCCACACATACACACCTTCAGTATGTTGTTCCCCATTGGCCCTATGTGTTGGTACTCACCATGGCAATCACACTACTAGGGTGGCATGTGCAAAGGTAACCTGTGAATCGCCTCTATGGTCCAGTCGTGGTTTATGTGAGTCATGTGTCATTGTCACAGCTGCCACATGTATGCAGTCAGCCATCACCCTTGGCCAGGAATGTACAACACATGTGTGGGATGCCACCACACAGCCAATCTGGGGACTGGTCTCTCTGAACCCAGTAATGCCATACCCTGTCAGGTGGCATGTCATATATACTACGTCCAGGACAAACGTCAAACCCAATCCCTGCTGCTACTATTGATAATACCCCTGAAGATGTTCCTGATAGCTTTGACCAGTCCTTTACTGAGACATTGCAGGCCCTAGCTAGCCATCTACCTCCTAGCTCCCCTGGTCCTGAAAGCAGCACCCCTAGAAAACTACTTGCGTCCAGCTGCCAACCAGTCGCCACTTCACTTCTCCGTACCTTGGTTGTAACAGTGAAACCCACTACACTGTCTGCTGATCAACTCCCTGCCGAGTACCTATCAAAACCAGATGATGCTATTGCTTACCCGTCTCAAAGGTAATCAAAGGTACTATGTTAGAATCTAACTTTCCCACCATCTGGAAAATGTCATATGTAATCCCACTTCACACAGGAGGCAGCTCTACTGAAGTCTCCACTTATAGGCCAATAGCTATACTCTCTCCACTTGCAGAGATTATGGAGACTTTCGTCATAGACAAGTCATGCACCACCTAATCCAAACTCGCATTATGGCAGACACTCAGCATGGCTTACGTCCTCATCACAGCACTACGTCAGGCCTCCTAGCCTTTACTAACACCATAAGCCATACTTGCAACATTAATTATATATCCACAGCCCTCTTTTTGGATAACTCAAAGGCATACGATATGGTTGATCACCAACTTGGACTCCACACCCTGCACAGACTGTCTAGATACTGGAGCCTTCCAATGGTGTCAATCCTACCTGCATGGTCAACAGCAGGCCGGCCTCTGGCAGAACAAACCCTCTAACCTTCTACCTAACACCCTCAGAGTACCACAAGGCTCTATCCTAGGGCCCTTGCTGTCCTCCATCGTCATTAACGACCGTTATACTGTCATCCCAAAAGTCAGCTGTATCCAATATGCTGTATACTCTACTCTGATCTGCTCAGCCACATCTCCAGTAGAGTTATGGTCAGCTACCCAGACCACCTTTAATACAATAGCAAACTGGCTTTCTGAACATCGTCTGATCCTAAATCCCAATCAAACTAAACTGCTGTTATTCCACCAACACGTAGGTCTACCACGTTCACCGTTACCATAACATCAACTGATGGCACAATAATCTCCCTGACCCATCTCCGAAACTATTAGGTGTCATCATAGACAATAATCTCATATGTGACATACATGTTAACCAGATTAGCAAAGCCATCAATAGAAAGCTAGGGTCACTTTACAGAATTAAAGCCTTCCTAGCCCCTCCAGCTAAAGGTGCCATAGCTCGCTCACACCTTGTTTCAGCCCTTCTGTATGCATCCCTCTACTCTCACATATGAACAAGACTGTCCTTAACAAGCACTCGATTTGCTACAACCACATTGCCAGGTTTGCCACTGGCCCGCCTTTTAGGACACATCATTGCATCAATCTAAATCAGCTTGGTTGGCTTGCAATACCCAGCCTAATACAGTATAACCAACTGATTATGGCCTATAAAATCCTCTATAATCCAGACAATACTCCTGCACTTAAATTATAATCACCCCTATAACAATCCTAGACCGCTTGATCCTCTAACAATGTACTACTTCAAACTAGCGAGTTTAATAACACAGCTGGTGATTCTCTCTTTGCAAACCCTGTAAGTAGATCCTGGAACTCACTTCCAGCTGATATTACCCTAATGTCCACCTTAGGTCATTTAACAGTAGACTCAAACAACATTTGTCACGTAACTGGCTATGTCAATGTATCAAGCCTGGCTAACTCGAATGTGTAACCTCTGTGAACCACTGTACTGTGTAATTTCAATTTAATCCTGGCTTGTGCTCAGGTCTAACATTAACCTGTGGAACATGTTTGACTTGCTTACTTATGTAATCTCTGTAAATAATCTGTTTGTACTATGTAATGCTAGTATTCTGTAATGCTGTATCTGCTACCCTCGTAGCTTGTCTCCACGGGCCTCCTCTGGAAATGGACATGCATCCAGTTGGGCTATCCCAGTCAACAAATGTAGGATAAATAAATAAATCAATACAAGATATTACAGTGACGACAATACCAGTCAGACATTGACACACACTGACAGCATGCTGAACACACTGGGGCATATGTGGGGACTCAGACTAGCAGCCTGCCTGGGCATCACACACCTCCGCAGCTGGCACACAGGCATATGTTCCGTCGGAACAGAGCACATGCCACACATGGCACGCACATCCCCTGTGCCACACACCCACAGCCTGTAGGGCTACACAACACACCTGCTACAGACGTGTCAGGTACCTGTCATGTGTGCTGCACTGGGGTCCCGCTCAACAGGCTGTATCTGGTGAAGGTCACAGTGATATGACTCAGGGGCACTATGGTCCACCACAGCACACATGCATACAGGTCAGACAGAGGCATGGACAGATATGACTCACTCATTGACCATGCCAGTGTGGCTGCCTGGGACATACCTCCCTGGACTACATGATAGGGAACATAGAATGGATCTCTCAGCATGTGGCACAGGCCAGTATGAGCCTGATGTTGGTTGCCAACATACCCTCCCCAGGTATTCTACCACTATATGTGGGAAGGCTGTTGTATGTCTACATTATGCTCAGTCTCCACTGTCATTCATAGGGTATCCACTGGCTGTCAACGTGTGCTTACATGCTAGGGAAGCCACATTGATGTTCACGGGTCATCTTGCACGTGACACACATGGCCCGATGTATACTGGCAAGGCTCCTTGGTACACACATACTGCCTTATGCTGCAGGACATGGTTTACATAGCGACCTCCGTGGGTATCACACAGGTTAGGACACTAACAGTGCTGCTACACAACAACAGCAGTGTACACTGGAGGATGCATGCACCAGACACTGCCCTCAGCACGGTGAACTGCAATGTCTGTGCAGTACCGGATGCATGATTCATGGCTCACAGGTGTTACCCATCACTGACAGGTTATGCCCCATACCATGCCTGTCGTCCCCTACACATGTAACACACATGGATAGGGGGGTGGTATCCCAAGTTAACACAGATACACACACCTCCAGGTTGTTGGCACAGCACAAACCATCAGGGCCTACTCATGTGCAGCTGACAGTGTGTCGGACTGCCATCTGGTTCATAGCATGGCACACACAACCCTCACATACACAGGAAGACCACCTATCCTCCATAACAACACCGGCAATATGACAGTCCCATGAACTGTGTTTATAAGGCCATACTGCATCCAGCCGAACATTGTGTGTGAGCATTACTGTAGCTACAACACTCTAGTTGAAGAGTTCACAGCATGTGGTCACCGAATTGCAGTGGAATGACATGTTACCACTACCACAACAGGTGGGAACATGCAGCACCTGTACATTGACTACATGTACACTATATGGCCCAGACCAGATGTGTATCCCCTGCTGTAGGTCTTTCACCATAGACACCCACACTGTATAGGGACATACCACGTGCGGACCCTGCACAGTAAGACACAGTCATATTGGTATACATTGCTAATACCATTTATCCACACAAAGCATGTGTCAGACATGGTAACTACTGCAGGTCACAGGTATTTATGTGTATGTGTCACACACATACATCATGTGTGCAATGCCATTGCTGGGTTAGGCAATGGCATGCATTGTTATGTACAAACACCCGCACAAGGTCATACTGTGTGACACAACCACACGTGACAGTTGTGGGTTACCAAAACATGCCTATCTGTACTCTGGCGATGGTAATAGACACAGTAGCAGAGCACACTATTGGCATTACTAGCCAACTAGCCCTGTTTGGCTGTGCTGATAGTGTGGTGACATCCCCTGTGTTTACTGGTGGAGTATGCAGCATCTGGTGTATTGTAGTATTTGCCAAAAGGATCTGTTCCCTCACACTTGCATTTACACACACCCTACTACCCCCACACACATGCACACTTGCCATTTGCAGGATTCATTCCCCTACCTACCTAAGTCATGACACGTGAGAGGGACGCATTAGCAAAGCGCACTGTTCGGTTTACTAGATAGTTCCTCGTCTCTGGCTATACTTATAGGGTGCTGACAACATCAGTACTTTGAAAGGGTAATGTGCATCAGGTAGTGTGATCACCTGATTGCCAAAACTAACATGTTTTTCATACGGAAATGCACACACACACATGTCATTTACAGGTTTCAAACTCCTACCTAATTACATTACGATACGCAGGGGAAATGCATTAGCAGAGCGTGCTATTCGCATTACTGGGAGGCTTCCCTTCTCCTGCTGTACTTATAGGGTGCTGACATCATCTGTGTTTAGAAAGGGGCGTGTGCATCCTGTAGTGTGTTCTCCCAGTTGCCAAAAGGAACATTCCCCTCATACATATCTGCACACACACAATAAACGCCCCCATCCAAACACACACACTTGGCATTTGCAGGATTCAAACCACTACCTAACTATGTTATGACACTTGAGACGGATGCATTAGCAGAGCGTGCTATTCGCATTACTGGGAGGCTTCCCTTCTCCTGCTGTACTTATAGGGTGCTGACATCATCTGTGTTTAGAAAGGGGCGTGTGCATCCTGTAGTGTGTTCTCCCAGTTGCCAAAAGGAACATTTCCCTCATACATATCTGCACACACACACAATAACCCCCCATCCAAACACACACACTTGGCATTTGCAGGATTCAAACCACTACCTAACTATGTTATGACACATGAGATGGATGCATTAGCAGAGCGCTATTCGCATTACTGGGAGGCTTCCCTTCTCCTGCTGTACTTATAGGGTGCTGACATCATCTGTGTTTAGAAAGGGGCGTGTGCATCCTGTAGTGTGTTCTCCCAGTTGCCAAAAGGAACATTTCCCTCATACATATCTGCACACACACAATAACCCCCATCCAAACACACACACTTGGCATTTGCAGGATTCAAACCACTACCTAACTATGTTATGACACTTGAGACGGATGCATTAGCAGAGTGCGCTATTTGCATTACTGGGAGGCTTCCCTTCTCCTGCTGTACTTATAGGGTGCTGACATCATCTGTGTTTAGAAAGGGGAGTGTGCATCCTGTAGTGTGTTCCCCAGTTGCCAAAAGGAACATTTCCCTCATACATATCTGCACACACACAATAACCCCCCATCCAAACACACACACTTGGCATTTGCAGGATTCAAACCACTACCTAACTATGTTATGACACTTGAGACGGATGCATTAGCAGAGCGTGCTATTCGCATTACTGGGAGGTTTCCCTTCTCCTGCTGTACTTATAGGGTGCTGACATCATCTGTGTTTAGAAAGGGGAGTGTGCATCCTGTAGTGTGTTCTCCCAGTTGCCAAAAGGAACATTTCCCTCATACATATATCTGCACACACACAATAACCCCCCCCCAACCAAACACACACACTTGGCATTTGCAGGATTCAAACCACTACCTAACTATGTTATGACACTTGAGACGGATGCATTAGCAGAGCGTGCTATTCGCATTACTGGGAGGCTTCCCTTCTCCTGCTGTACTTATAGGGTGCTGACATCATCTGTGTTTAGAAAGGGGCGTGTGCATCCTGTAGTGTGTTCTCCCAGTTGCCAAAAAGAAGATTTCCCTCATACATATCTGCACATACAATAATCTGCACACACACAATAACCGCCCACTCCAAGCACACACACTTGGCATTTGCAGGATTCAAACCACTACCTAACTATGTTATGACACTTGAGACGGATGCATTAGCAGAGCGCTCTATTCGCATTACTGGGAGGCTTCCCTTCTCCTGCTGTACTTATAGGGTGCTGACATCATCTGTGTTTAGAAAGGGGCGTGTGCATCCTGTAGTGTGTTCTCCCAGTTGCCAAAAGGAACATTTCCCTCATACATATCTGCACACACACAATAACCCCCCCATCCAAACACACACACTTGGCATTTGCAGGATTCAAACCACTACCTAACTATGTTATGACACTTGAGACGGATGCATTAGCAGAGCGCGCTATTCGCATTACTGGGAGGCTTCCTATCTCCTGCTGTACTTATAGGGTGCTAACATCATCTGTGTTTAGAAAGGGGCGTGTGCATCCTGTAGTGTGGTCTCCCAGTTGCCAAAAGGAACATTTCCCTCTCACAGCCTTTCACACACACAAACCCCACTCACCCACACACACTGAGCATTTGCAGGATTCGAACCCCTATCTAACTATATTATGACACTTGAGGGTGAAGCATTAGCAGAGCGCACTATCCGAATTACTGGGCATCTGTTCTGCACCTGTAGTATTTCTAGGGTGCTGACATCTTCATTTCCACAGAGGTTTGTAGATGTCGTACTACCTGTCAGGTGGGGGATAGCATGTATATGCATTTGCAGCCACCTACATCAGGGTCAGATGTGCACATCGCACTGGCAGGTTATGTTCTATACCATGCTTTGGGACCACAGGACCTGTAACACACAACACAACCAGTCCAGCACACCACACCCACATCCAGGACACACACTTAGCTTCCCTGGGAACAGTGCCAGGATATGCAGGTATTCACATACACCATTCCAGTTGTTAACATCAGGTACAGGCATATTGTGTGTGAGAACTACTCAGGCCTCTACCACTTTACCCTACCGCCACTACAATTTGTGGGTCCATGTGCTATGGCAGAACCACACACCACAGCCACATGGGTTAATACATATTGCACCTGTCCATCTGCAACGTGGGTACTCACTGTTCCACACCAGAGGTAGACCACCATTGTTGATACCTGCCCATGTCCACCTTTCCCTGGACATCCATATCTCATCTCCACCCCCAGGCAAGGTTGTCACTGCACACAAACTGTGTTTAGCACAAGCAGACTCTACACTTGTGTAGACTGGGGTGGATGACTTCAGAGGACCCATGCTGGAGGACTATACTGGCCACTCAGCATAATCCTTGACACTTGCATCCTATGAGCATGTGTACAGTTTGCATTGGTCATGCTATCCCACATATACCCATGACTGCTCCACAACAAGACACCTGTCAGCTGTACACCGGCCATATATGCGCCGTTCTACAGACAGAGCGACCTACTACATTGCAGAGCTGTAGCCCACAGAGGGAGGACATCTGTGGACGTTTCCAGCACGGCACTTCATTCACACATACTCATTACAACACAGTGTTGACAGTGGAATCGTCCAGAGAATGCAGGTAGGGCTCCCCTCAGTCTGTTATTGACGGACACCTACTGTCAGAGATCCTCAGCAACCCTCTCACAGCACACACCGACAACATGGCTGTGGCTTAGCACATTCAATCCCTGAGACCTCCACGGTGCCCCTGCTTGACAGAGGCACAGCTCACTAGCCTCACATGTCGCCTTCTGTGACATACTGTACAGTGGCATGGTAGCCTACTATCCTGGGGATGCAGATGCCAAGCACACTCTGGCTGAGCTGCCATTCCCTGGGGCAAGAAGCCTAGTATTGACCTCTACACCCATATGTTCAATTGTCGGATGCACAATATTTGTAGTGCTGTTCTACTGTTTGCAGGTCTTTATTGCCATAGCATTCCCTGTTCCTATGACCAACTTGTGTATCTGTGGCAGATGTTTGCATATGACGGCGATCCACTATATCACTTATGTCTCTGTGGTCATTTACTGTGTGCACTGGGCTGATTGCTGTGTTGTGGTTGGTTCCTGGACTGACACGTACAAATACCAGATATGTGTGGCCAACTGCTACACAGAGATATGGCCTAAGTGTGTGAGCATGCCCAGTTCAGCCTTTCCATGTCATGTTGTCTGACATATGCCTCATTTATCAAAGTGTGCGAGCATGCCCAGTGTGAGCTTTCCATATGTTGTACTCTGAAGTCCAACACATATTTGGGTGTGTGTGACCTTCATCATTATCACACGTTTATGATTGTGTGCTGGGTGTCATGTTGTGTACTAACTGGCCAACTGCTTCGTGTCTGCCACAACAGGGATTATACTGTGCCTGCAGGAATTGCATGGGATACTTTGCAGACAGTTCTCAACATACTTTCATAATGACCTAACACTGTAGTACCGTATAGTGTACTGGTTCGGTATTTCACTGTAGTGGACAGTATCCTGGGCTTTAGTCCTATCACTGCTTGACATCTTCATAGTGAGCACGACAGACTGTGTAGGGGCCAGTTGTGCACATATGACCATGTTGCAATATGTTCAGATATGGACTACCTACACCAGGCTCGTCCAACATTGCTAGTGTATTCCACAACATGGGTGGGCATTGGCAAACACTAGCGATGTTCTGTAGGCCATTGCTGATGGTAGTCACAGGGTGTGTTTGTCCTTTGACACACATTGTAACTGGGGTTTGCCATTACATATGTCATGGTTGGTATACTGTGCCTCTGTCTACCTCTGACATAACAGTGATACCCAGGGTAGCCTACCATCTCCCATACACTCATCAGGATGCCTCTTGAGGGGTGTCGATATGTGGCACTCTGGCTGCCCTGTATCAGGAGTTTACTGCAGTGTGGGGTGCCTTCTGTGTTATGGATCATTCTGTACAGCTTGTCCTATGTATGTCAGTGCTGGGGTTCAGGTCTCTCATGTGCATAGCTCACTGCCATTCAGATTGTACAAGGTGCAACATGTTCATTCATTCCAGGTTGGACATGGCATCATACATCAGGCACAGCTTTCCTGTAGCGGGGAAGGATGGACGTGTGTGGGGCTGCAGTTTGTTTACTCAGGCAACACATGGCATCTGTTCAGGCTCTTTGCTACCCCTGGTGGGGTACTGTTGTGGACTTTACAGTCGTTGGAGGTGTCTGCTGCGGTATATCCCACAAGGGCTATTGTAGTCAGTTGTGATGCTGATGGAGGATGGCTGCAGAGCCAGAGTGGTTTCCCCTTATCTACATCTGCCAGCCTTCATGTTTGGGTGGGTATATGGTACATGTTTCTGCGAACACTACAGACACATGTTTGTCCAGTGCAGGTTATTTATCACCTTTTGTACCCAGGTCTCACATTACATGTTAGGTGCCTCATGGGTTAACACCTGCGTGGTATTTTGTGGGCACTTACTGTATATCCACAGTGGTTGTCTATACACATTTCTGCGATTAGCTTGCTGACTTGGCTATGGCTACAGTTGTTTGTTTGTGGGTGGCCCTTTTGTGGGTTTCTTGTGTCAGCTGGGGGTCGGATACGGTGGGCTGTTTGTACTCCTCTGCATACATGCTCAGTCACAGTCCTTCCATGTTGGCCTATACCTATGGGACATGTATACAGAACGGGGGGGGACAAGACCAGGCCTTGTGGGATGCCACTCATATCCGCTTTGTAGTCTGGCATGGATGCAGCATGTCTGACCATGTCAGTTCTGTCCTTGGTCTGCTTTGCAACCCCTCTACTGACATAGGGGTGTATATTTAAGCTGGTGAACATATCCATACTGAACACGTACGGTATGGTCTAGAAGCATGTGCATGGTCCAGCTACGCTGTGTGGACCACATAGCCCTCATCACTGACCTTAATGACTGCTTCAAATGGGTCAGACATGTTTAGGGGCCGGTTCTGCAGTTACAACAGCCACAGTGTGTCGGGTCCGGTATCAGTAGGTCCACATTAGCCTTCTGTCTGCGGTACATACTGATCCTTTCCATAGCTGTACAGAACAAGCTTGTCAGGATCCTGGGGTGTTAGTTTGGAGTATCCATTCAGGCAACCCCTTTGTTGTGATGGACCACTGTTGTTGTACACTGCTCTTTGGGTACATACCCTGTGGTAAGGCTGACATTGGCCAGTAGTGTGATTTTGCATTCCATTACTCTTGGGGTCCATGTTGGCCTCAGCACAGGACACCGTCACATACCTTTGCTGCTGTGTGTTCTGCTTTGCAGATGATGGCTGTTACCTCAGCATCTGCAATGTCAGGGGACCATCTGCTGGGATAGGTATTTTGCACTCGGGGGGGGGGTGTTTGCACTGCACCTGACAGGTTGTATGTTAGCAATATGTGTGTGTGTTTGGTATGTTGTTTGTAATATCTGTGTGATTCGGAGCATATCTGTGGATGCCCAACATGGTTCCTACCATCAGTTGGGTAAGCCTTGTGATTATCCTTAGTGTCCTGTACGTGTTGTATCTTCATAGGTTCATGGGTTCATAGTAGGCTAGACACCCTAGGCCATTGGTAAGCCTAGCTAGAGTGTGTGTGTCTTTCGCCACCCCTTGCTATGTTTAATTATGGCCATTTATGAGGTTCTTCACTGTGCCTCTGTCTGGTCGTGACACAGTGGGGACCCCCAGTATACATGTACGGTCATCCATCCACTTGGCAATATTCCTGTTGAGGGGTGTCAGTGAGGGGCTCTGCCTACCATGGATTGGGATCCTGTTTCTGGGTGTGGGGGCCTATGGGTTATGTATCTGTCCCTCCAGCACATCTTATTTCATTATGTGTTGAGGTTGACATCTGTGACTCTCACAGCTCCAATGGCTTTGATTTCCTGTGGTGTAGCATGTCCATTACTCCTGTGTTGGACATGGCCTGGTACAACGGACATACAATGCCTCTGTGTAGGCAGTGTGTGGCTGCAGTCAGCTGGGGTGTCTACAGCCAGGCAGCATATGACATATATTCCGCACCCTTTATCCTGTTGGTGGGGTAACTATGAGGTCTTCCAAACCGCTGCAGGTGTCACGTATGGTACATCCCATATGAGTCATTGTACTAGATTGTGGGTCTGATAAGGGGACAGTACAGCAGCACAGTGACCCCTGTTGATGTTGGTGTGAATCCTTTCATGATACGGTGTCCAGTATCAACAGTCTTCATAGCCACATTGGCATTGTGGCTGTCACATGACAGATTAATGTCGACCTGTGTCCCTAGGTCCCTGATGACTCCTTGCATACATAATGGTTTGACACCTATGTGGTACTTTGTGTACCTTGTCTGGTATTTGGTGGGACATCCATACTGTCCAGTGTCTTCGGATGTCTGGCTGGGGTTCTTGTGTGTGAGAGTGTGGTCTGTCGCATGCTACAGACTGTACAGCAGTTTTGACTACAGTTATGTGCACATGGGTGGTGTCCGCTGCTTTGTGCATTGTCAGTTACCTGGCTATATGGGTGTCTGTGCTGCATATGGATACTCCCCTACCTTTGATGTCTTGGTGCAGGTGTTGGGGCCATAACACATGGTATGTGGTATAACCTAGTAGTGCTGGTGTGGTATCACTAGGCCTGCAGCAGGCTTCTGTCACTGGACAGACATCAATGTTCTCCATAATGGGAAGTGCCTCAGGGGCATGCATATTGCAGTTTACACATCTGGCATTGGGCAGCATTACCCTTATGTTTCCTACCACTTATGTTTTCTAGGGTGGTGGGTAGTCTTTGGCCTTGCCTACATACGGCTCTATGGAGGCGGCAAAGGCCTTATCCAGTATCCAGACGCCCAGGGGTAACAGGTGCAAGCCATCCCTGGAACAGCAGCATGGCTTGTCATGCTTGACATCTCCAGCGGACACACATTACACCCTCTTGGACTGACAGCTGTAACTGTGCCAGCTGTTAAACATGAGCATTCTGTGTTTGTACTGTGGCATCATTCTTGGTGAGGGTTGGATGCTGCACACAGCCAGTGTCATCCCGCCCTGGGGTACATACTCGGAGGGACCATACATGTCTCATTTGTTGTTGACCAGGGAGGTACATCTCAGGTAATTCACCCCAGCATGGACATTAAGTGCATCATATTCCTGCTTGCTTTGGGGTGACCTGCGTACTTGTGTTACGTGGCATTTTGTGGCTACCTACAAGCAGCTTACTCTACCCTTTCCCTTGTTCAGTCTGGTGAGTGGGACAGCTGTGTTTCTGCCTATACAGACACCTATTACGACTGTATCAGGCATTTGTTTCTCCTTCGGGCCTGTGACTGTTTGGCACACCAGCTTTGCGTACTATTCGTTGCATGTGCTATGTTTGAAGGTTGTGGTTGCTTGTGATCTACTTTGGAGGCATCTGTTGGTGTGGTGTGTTTGTAATTGAGGCCTCCGGGCATATTTGTCTGTGTTTATGTGTTTGGTTTACAGTTGTGGTAGGTCTATGTGGGACTGGGTTCGTGGTGTATGTGGTTACCTTCTCCTCCTGACTAGTGTTGACAGTACTGGCTTGTTGGAGCTCAACCTCTGCTTTGGATACATGGATGCATCTATCACATATGTTTGTATTTATTCAGGGGTGTTGTGGTTGTCTGTGTACTTGGGACAGGCATCACATTGCCTCTGGATTCATAGGTTATACTTGTTGTGGCTGGACTTAGTGGATTGTATGTGTGGACATATGTTGTTGCCATACTACTGGTCAGTGATTACTTCCCTTTTATGTTTGCTCTATCATGTGGTATCTTCCTCATTCTCTTGCATGGTTTGGTAATGGCTGGAGCCCAGCATGCCAGATGTCTGCGTGTATGGCATTGTGTGTTGTTGTTATTTGTGATTGCATACTCCAAGCATTCCTGGCTGTGTTCATGGAATGCCTGTATAACATGTTCTGTGGTGTGTCCCATGTTCTGCACTTGCACAGGGCCTTTTCTGGATTCAACATCGGTTTTGTGGGCTGCAACCTATACTTTACACATGTTTTGCACTGTGGTATTCTGGCCAGGGACTGGGGTCGGGTGTGTATTTCCAGTGTGCTTACTCTATGGTCTTGTCTTACCAGTGAGGGGTACACTTCTCATCTTGCCATCCAGTACACATGTTGCTGATTATCACATCCAGTATGCTTATCCCTCTTGTGGGGGTAGTACATTGTTCCTGGGCAGTTTGGTTTATGGCATCTGGGTAACTTTCCCCTACTGTGTTGGTGCTAGTACGATGCTACCGGTGTTTGTCTGGGTATTTTCAGTCGAGCAATATAATGTGGTTTGGGGGGCTTGATATATTCATGTATTCCGACATAGGCCAGGTGATGTTCCTGGTATTAGGACAGTGGTCTGCAGCAGGCTATCTACTGCGAGGCAGTTTTAGCCATTGGTATTTGACCATGGCTATTCCATGCTGCTTCTTGTTGTGGTACCAACATGGGGGTGTGGTTATCCTTGCCATTTCTTGCTAGTCACCCACCTTTTGTAGCTTGTTCCATGTTTTGCGGCTGTACAGCACAGTATGAGGTGTGACCTGGTAGTGCTAGGGTGCTGCTGTGAGCCTTGCCCAGTTCTCTATTACAGGACTGGTATCTACATTCTCCTTACTGTGTGCATTTACACTGCACACATCTTGCTGTTTGTACATCTGTCATGGGGTAGTGTTACATCTAGGTTCCTATCCCTTGTAGAACCTATGAGGTTGGGTGTGTGTTTTGCGACTTACCTATTCAGGGCATGTTGTGGGTACTGACAGCCTTTGCCAGTATCCATGGGGCATGGCATGCTAGGTGCATGCCACCCCTAGCAGGTGGTGCATCATGTCAGACTCAGCATATCTTCCCAGCCTGTGACACATTGGCTCCCCTTTGACTGACTGCATTACTTCAGCCGATTATTGTACTTGATCTTCTTGTCTACATAGTGTGGCATCATGCTTGGTGAGGGTGAGATGTTAGGCAGGGTCTTCATGTTTGCATATACTAGATGATGTTACATTGCTTGACACATGGCAATCATGCCTCAGGTGGTGCTGCAGGGCTGCCTCTGTCGGATGCACATACTACACTCCCTGTACATGTTTGAGAGCAGGTTGTGTCATGTTAGGCATCCCTGTTACTATATGAGTGAGTCAGAGAGGGATATCATTCCCAGGGTTCCTACTGTGCCAGTGTATGTGCTATGTGTTGCCTCTTTGCCAAGGCCAGGGCATACTGGGCACGCCTCCTTCTGCCTACTGGGGCAGGCTCAGGTTGTTCCTCCTCCGAGTCACGCTCTGCCTGTGATGGCCTTGGCAATGGTGGGGGGCTGTTTGGCCCGGCCCTATGCTGGTCCTGCTGCAGCTGTTTTCGCAAGATCATATTATGTAGCATAGCACATACCATGACGATTTGGGTACATGTAGTTGGTGTGTACTGCAAGGCTCCACCAGATGTGTCCAGACACCGGAACCGTGACTTGAGCAGCCCAAACACACGCTCTATCACATTACGTGTTTGTGCATGTGCCTCATTATGGCGTTCCTGTTCAGGTGTGTGTGCGTTTCTGATGGGTGTCATCAGCCACGGCTCCAGTGCATAACCTGCATCCCCCACTAGGTGTCCGTGTGGGATGTCCCCATTGGCAAATGTCTGGTACAGCTGCGTCAAATGCCAGATGTGGGAATCGTGATAACTCCCAGGGCAGCCAGCACACACATTCATTATTATGCCCTGGGCATCACACACGACCTGGCAGTTGATGGAGGGGAAGCCCTTGTGGTTTATGTAGGCCCTACCCTGCTCACCTGCTGGTGCTTTGATGCGTATGTGCGTGCAGTCTATAGCACCCAGTACCTCAGGGTATTCCGCTATTTGCTGGAAGAGACGCATATTGCTGGCCAATACCTCACGGGCATTGGGGAAATATACATGATCACCGACATGTGCTGACATGGCATCCAGGAACTGGTGTAGTACCCTGGAGGCTGATGCCTGTGATATCCCCATCATATCGCCAGTTGGTCTCTGGAAGGTACCTGTTGCTAGTATTCTTAGGCCAACACATACCTTGGTTTCCACTGGGATGGGTTCCCCTCTGTTGGTTCTGTGTGTGAGGCGTGGCCTGCACAGCTCAACAATCTGCTGCAGGAGCTCTCTGTCCACTCTATAGCGCTCTACTATCTCCAGCTCATGTAACCCGTGGTAGGTGACCCTGGGCCTGTACACTCTTCTCCGTCTCCTCACTGTGGGTTGTCTGGCACCATCTGCATTGTCACCACCCTCAGCAAGTCGCCTATGTCTCATTATGACAGCTATGGCAGCCCCTAGCATTTCTGCTCTGAGTTCAGCTTTTTCAGTTTTCACTTCTATTAGCTTACTCCTGTCTTGCAGTGTCTCTTAATGAAAACATCCTGCACTACTGTTTGCAGAGTTTTAAGTGCTGGGCTGGGCTACTATTCTGCCTGTGTAATTGCCTGCTTCTAATTATTTTCACCTGCTAGCTTCAGCAGTTATCCCTGCTAGCTTCCTATTAATTCTGTTGCTTCCTTTTTCCTTTCTGTTTCCTCAGGGGGGAGCAACTTGCATACTATCTGAAACACGCTCACAGTGGCTTACACACGCGCACACGTGCTTCCACGGTTAAGAATCTACTTATTCAGGTTTAAACGCGCGTACACCCGCGCAAACACCGTTACACGTCTGCCAACAGCCTCCAACATACTCAGACTGCCTTACACGCGCGCACACCCGCGCAAACAGTGTTAAACTTCTCCCAACACGCTCCCACATGCTCACACTGCCTTACACGTGCGCACACTGCCTTACTCGCGCTTCATTGTGCGCACACGTGCGCATGCACGGCCAGCAAGAAACTTTGGTGTAGGTAACAGTGTACACCTTCCATTTCTTGTCTTTCCATGACTTATCTAGTGGCACACCTCTTTCCATGATCTGTGCCTGTCATCTGTCATGTTACACTGGCCTCCAATGAACTGCATTTCTTTCTACCATTCCCCCCTGTGATGTCACCTATCTCCTACTCTATTCCTCCCCCTTTTGTATCTCTTACACTACTCAGACCATGCTCATTTGGTATGTGACTGTGAGATTCAGTATCCTAACCCTCATTTACATGAGATTGCCTACTAATGCTTAGTTACATGTCTTAGACTCAGCTTCCCCCCTTAGCAACCACTACACGGTGGCCATGTTGGTTTTGGTCTGCTGGTCCCTGCATTGTCATTCCATGTATTGCATGAAACCCACATTTGTGGGTTTATAACCTTCTTTTTTATGTTTTTATACAGCGCAGCCCGTTTGCGCGGGGCTGCGCTGGGTTTAAACATCGGCGATTGCCGAAAAAAAACATATTTTTAATATTTTTGCATCGGGTTATCTTGCCAATGGCCACATATTTGGCCATTGGCATGCTGCCTGAATCATATGCAACCTTTTTTTGGAGCTGACATCGCTCCGTTGTGGATTTTGCAGAAATGTACTCAGTTGTCAACTGAGTACATTTCTGCAGCTAAAACGTCTCCTACACGGACTGGTTTCTGCTTCGTGGATCGCTAATATACCTCATTTGCATACCTTTCGGATGCAAGTGAGGTATTTAGCATGTCCACGCCCAGTCCGTGTAAGAGACGTTTTAGCTGGTCTCTTACACGGAGTTTAGGGCTGTTCCTGGATCGCGAGGCTTGCATGGAGTGTTGCATGTCTCTTACACTCCGTGCAAGCCTTCGTGAATCCTGCCGCTTGTTTACATAGTTGTTTCCATAACTTTTTACTATTTTACATTTCAAAAATACAGCTTCTTTTTCTTCTTGACAATATAAACATATTTTGTCACTTTCATTTTTATATGGCATATTTTCTTTTACTGGCAGTTTATTTATTACCAGTCTCCACAAAACAAATCTTGACATTCTACGGTCTAATTACACCATTTGCTTCTTATTTTGTAGTTTTAATTTTTTTTTCATTTGTTAGATTTTCCCATGGTTTTACATAATAATATCATTACATTCATATACCATATTTTTCTGTATTTTTCTGTATCTTAAATTTTTATTTTCCACAAAAATATTTTTTCCTGGTAACATTTCTTCATTCATACAGTCTTTTTCTCTTTTACTCTTTTTACCATACCCCAACATTTATCATACTTACATTTACACAGCTTTACTAGTTATCTCTCATCTTTTTTCATTTATCCACTTTAACCCTTTGAACAAATTTAATAAAGCAGCACATACCACTTGGTTAATTAACCCTAAAACTAATTCTTCTTCTTTATTTGCATACAAATCTCTTTTTTAATGGGTTGAATCTAGAACTCCATGTAAATTTTTTATTTTTTATTTTTTTTATTTAACATTTGTTGACCGGGAAAGTCCGACTAGGTTCCACAGATCCTGTTTTCAGCGGAGGCCCGGGGAGAAATGCTCCAGAAGCATGTCTTTAGATAAAAAAACTATCTGCAATAATTATTTTTCAAATACTGTTGGCAGCATAAATACACTTGCTAAGTATGCTATTTTTCCCATCAAATAAGCCTTTTTTTTCTGAATGATAATTTAAATGTTCTCCAGAAAAGACAGGTTTGTTTTATTTCTTCTATTTTTTCCTATTGAATTCTACTTACATCTTTATTCCCAAATGTTATACCTAACACAGAAATTGCATTAATTGTAAAATATATACCCCCTACTGTTACTACATCACCTAAACCTTTACTTTTCTCTTTATTTAAAGCCATCCCTGTCATAGGTTCATAAGTTCATAGGTGTGTACTAGGCTAATGGCCATGGAGCCTTTACAAGCCTAGCCCATAGAAGTGCCCTGGCATTGTTCCGCCTGACGTTAGTTCCCTGCCTCTATCAAGTAGAGCCACTGGAGTGATCCCCTGGGATGAACTTTCTATTTCCCATCCACTCATCAAGATTTCTCTTGAAGAGGATCAGTGAGGTGATCTGCTTGACATGTATGGGAAGTCTATTCCAGAGTATGGGCAGTCTCTGGGTTATGAACCTGTCCCTCCAGCATGTTCAGTTGATTGTGGTAATGACGTTGAGGCCTCTGGAGTGTGTGATCTGGAGGGATTGGGATTTCTTTAGATGTAGCATTTCTAACAGAGCTGGGTCAGACATGGCTCTGTAAGTCAAGCAGAGATCGCCTCTTAGTAGATGATATGAGACAGAGAATAGCTGGAGTTTTTTTGAGTCTGTCCATGTAAGACATGTGTTTAAGGCCTAGGATCCTCTTCGTGAGGTACTTTTGTGGCCTCTCCACCTGTTGCAGGTGTCTAGTGAGGTATATGCCAAATGGTGCATTATACTCTATGATTGGTCTAATGAGGGAAGAGTAGAGAGAAATGAGGACCTTTTTCTTCCTGGATGCAAAACCCTTGAAATGAGATGTGCCACATAGAAGGACTTTCTGACCACAGTGGCAATGTGGTGGTCGAAGGAGAGGTTGCTGTCAACCTGTGCCCCCAGATCTCTTATAATGCCTTCAGTGTTCAGTGGGCTCCCATCAATGTGGTAA